>NW_025538129.1:0-22744 GCF_020615455.1 Coregonus clupeaformis | reverse complement strand
TGTGTCACATGCATACTAGCATCTCTCCTAATACCATCTCATAAATAAATAGGGAGTGAAGCCAGGACCTGTGGATGCCATGGTTGTAGTGAAGCCCAAACCAGATGCTACTCCGGCAAGCGGAATTAGGTATGCAGAGTCCAATTAAATAGGCAGACTACAATGTGTTGCAAAATAAATGTTATTAATCGCTGTTAGATTCTGGTGTATTTCCTAGTAAACCCTTTACTTTTCCTCATATTGTTATTCCAGATCTACACTTTACAAGGGCTACAGCGGTGAGCTACCAGACCCATCAACCCTCAACCCACTACCTGCCTATGCTGACATGGAACCAGACTCTCTTCCCCTTATCTGCAGAATGAACATCACATCTGACAAACCACGTGGACTCCATTTTTGGCAAGGTACAAACTGGCAGTATCCTGTCATATCAACACCCACCACCTCCACCTGACAGTGTTGTCATCCATGAGGATGCACCACCGTTCCCAAAAGTGCCACTGGACGGTTACCATTTACAACCAACCGACTGTTCATACGAGATCATGACGGATCAAGAAAAGCTTCACCTCAGTTCTCTGTCTGTGACTTTGTCACAGTCACACCTGATTGAGGAAGCAACCAGATGCCAAAGTGAAACACCCGAGTGGCATTCACTGAGCAAGGAGAGAGTGACTGCTTCACATTTCCGGGAGGTAAGCCATGTTAGATGTACAAGCACAGCAGAAAAACTGGCAGATAGAATTATCAGAGGGACAAGACAAACACCACTAATGAAAAGGGGGCTGGAAATGGAAGCAGGTGCATTGAAGGACTATGCAGTTCAAAAAAATCTGACAACGTGTGGGCTAGTCGTGCATCCGGACGAACCTTGGCTGGGTGCATCGCCTGATGGGCTGGTATATGACCCACTTGAGCGACCATCATTTGGTCTAGTTGAAATGAAATGCCCAAATGTAGCCAGCTACATAGACTGCAAGTTCCTGAGATTTGACCATGGCCTACACAAATTGAAGGAAAGCCATTGTTATTATTGGCAAGTCCATTGAAAGCACTGGAACAGCTCCCTTCTTCAGACGTCTGCGCCCAGCTGGAGTCGGAGGCTCTATCACGTCTTCACTTAGAAAGTGTCGGCTGCAGACTTGTGTGTTTGTTGTAAGAAAGTTGACTCGTCGAATGTTAATCACCCACCGTTTATGTAATTCACTGTCTTTGGGAAAAGTAAAAAAAAACTAACAGAAGAATTGCATCTGACAGACACTGTACATTGCGGCACACAGCAGTGATGGCTGGAAGAGCTGTCATCCCGTTTTTGAAAGGACACTTTAGATGCGTTTACACGTCATCGTGTTATAAGTCAAGACAGTATTACAAGTAAAAACATTAACATAAACATTAAGATAAACAACAACAACAACGAAAATTAAACGTTTCGGATGTTTTGGACAACAAGCATACAATGCTAGCATACAATGCTAGCATATACGGTAGCACAGCATTCTACGATAACCGGAAGTTTACATCCATCCTGAGATTTAACCGGAAATACGTCATGCTCGCCTGTGCATATCGCCTATTTGCACATTAACTAAATATTATAAATCAAAAAGGTACGATTTTGAAATCATAGTGCATTTTGGGTAAATTCCCCTAGCAACATTATGAGGTTGCCATATTACATCTTGGTTACAATTGTTACACACGTTCCCATGCTTGCAGAAAGCAACGCATGTAGTACCAAGTAGGGTCTATCTAGGGCTGGGCGATATGGGCAAAATATCATATCACGCTATGTAAAAATAAAATCGACGGTATGACAGCATTTTATGTTTTTGAATAATAAAAGTTCCGAATTTTCTTTGAGTAGTGCGTGACCCTAGGTTGGCAACATACATTCTAAGTGATTTCAATGGGTCTTTCTCCATTCTGATTGTTTTATACTGTTCAATTCAACATCAACCAAAACAATTGTCAGCATTTATCAATTTCTGCATTTGTTGCACTAATTTCCACACTGCCACGTAGGGCTGCACGATATGGGCAAACAATCTAGGCCTTATTTTTAACCAAATGTTGCAACTGCGATTTGACTTGCGATTTAGAGCGAAACACTTGGATGAACTGGAATCATGGAAATCGAATGATTATTCTAATTATATAGAATATAATAGTGGGCAATTTTAATACAGTGTTGTTTGACATGACAACGAATGAAAATGCCAGGGAGGAATTTATTGTGACAGGGTAGGAACTGTTGACAAGTGTTTCCTACGGTACCCTATAATCTGGCTACATTGGATGTTCTCTCTTAGCTACTTCATGTAGCTAACATTGTTTCGCGTATTCCTCTAATTTAGAAGACACTGTTACACAAACAACATGCTGATTTAGGTCTACACCATCACTGGTATTTACAGGCTGTGTAGCTAATTAAGTTTGCTCTGACTCAGTACATTTATTAGCTAGCTAGCGATTAGCATTAGCGGCTAACAGGATTTTGGCCCAACTTGCTAAGAAAAGACAAAACTAGCTGTTTGCAGATGCAAATACAAACTAATAGTGTAATTATAGAACGCTAGTGGATTTATAGTAAGAAGTAAAGTGAAAACAGCATCGTTGCCATCAACATCGTTGCATGTGCTGCATTGACCATGCAGACTGAACGCAAGCGTCTCCTGCTTGAGGAACAACAAATACTCCCCTTGTCTTGAGTGAAAGGGGCGGGGCTAGGTCTGTCTGGAAAGCGGCATTGAGAGAGAGGATAGAGATGACTCAAGTAGCGAAGTAAACTATTAAAAAAAGGCGTATCACATTTAACAAACCAAACATTCAAATACCATTATAGAAGGTAAAGTAAAAACCCAAACCGGTCAGTGCATCAATACCGGTATATCGTCAAATACGGTATACCGCCCAGCCCCAGATCTATCTGGGGATTGCAGTTACTACATGCAGCGGCCACTATAGTGGTGCGGCCACTCGTGTCACTACCGCCTCCCACTGCCATTGAGGCTCCTAGCTAGTAGGACCTTGGTGACCACAGTGTCCTTCGCCCCCGCCTGCCGAGCACTGATTTCCCGCAGTTATTTGAACGTTATGGGGAGGGTAGTGCCACGCAAGAGTTGGGTTGGCTACACTAGCTAGCTACTTCCCTCGCCAATGTTAACAGAACTGTGGAAAGTAGTGCTCGGCAGGCGGCGAAGGACACTGTGCGGTGTCCTAGCTAGCTGGCAGCCTCCTTCTGTGGGGTTTTTCGGCGGTTGGCATCCAACGTTATTGGTGCATTACCGCCACCTGGAGTGTGGGCCAGAGATAGAGCTACCAGTCTCAATGACAGTGTGCCCGGCGTGTAGTGACGCGTAGTGGGCATGGCATGTAGTAACCGCAGTCTGCAGATAGATATTTAGGATGTACCGGACGAATCACGTAATCATCGAGATAGATGCTGTTGTACCTGGTGCCGACGAAGATGGCGGCCTCGCGACTAGCTCTTAGGAAACTTTGCAGTATTTTGTTTTTTTATGTATTATTTTTTACATTATTAGCTCAGAAAGTGTTTTGGATCATTACATACAGCCGGGGAAAACTTTGGGATATCAGTGGCGGTAACTCACCAGCATTACGACAAGGAATACGACTTTCCCGAAGCAGATCCTTTGTTTGCTCTCCCCAGGGCAACTGAACTGATCCCAGCGGCTGACACAAAGCGTCGCAGGCGGAGGAGAGGCAATGATGAGACCGCCTACAGGGTATGAGACCGCCTACACACTCTGGGAGTGTGGTGCCAGGAAAAATAACCTCTCACTCAACATCAACAAAACAAAGGAGATGATCGTGGACTTCAGGAAACAGCAGAGGGTGCACCCCCTATCCACATCGACGGGACCGCAGTGGAGAAGGTGAAAGCTTCAAGTTCCTTGCGTGCACATCACAAACTGAAATGGTCCACCCACACAGACAGTGTGGTGAAGAAGGCGTAACAGAGCCTCTTCAACCTCAGGAGGCTGAAGAAATGTAGCTTATCACCTAAAACCCCTAAATGCACACATTGAGAGCATCCTGTTGGGCTGTATCACACGCCTGATACAGCTACTGCACCGCCCACAACCGCAGGGGGCTCTCCAGAGGGTGGTGCGGTCTGCCGAACCCATTACCGGGAGCAAACTACCCGCCCTCCAAGACACATACAGCACCCGATGTCACAGGGAAGGCCAAAAAGATCATCAAGGCCATCAACCACCCGAGCCACAGCCTGTTCACCCGCTATCATCCAGAAGGCGAGGTCAGTAAGGTGCATCAAAGCTGGGACCGAGAGAATGAAAAACAGCTTCTATCTCAAAGCCATTAGACTGTTAAATAGCCATCACTAGCACATTAGAGGCTGCTGCTGCCTATTGAAATCACTGGCCACTTTAAGAAATGGAACACTAGTCACTTTAATAATGTTTACATATCTTGCACTACTCATCTCATATGTATATACTGCATTCTATTCTATAATATACTTCTGTATCTTAGTCCATACCGCTCTGTCATTGCTTGTCCATATATGTATTCTTAAATCCCATTCCTTACTTTTTTTGTGTGTATTGGGGTATATGTTGTGTAATTGTTAGATATTACTGCACTGTCGGAGCTAGAAGCACAAGCATTTCGCTACACCCGCTATAACATCTGCTAAACACGTGTATGTGACAAATAAAATTTGATTGGCAGATTGGTTGCCACAACACTGTTTTGCATGGCTGCTTCCTTGTAGAATTTCAGCTAAACCTAACCCTTTTCCTAAACTTAAACTCATTCATGCTATAAGGAAGCAGCCAAGCAAAATGGTCTTGAGTGGCAACCAATCTGCCCAATTAGCTGTTAGGTTTCCATCACCCTTACTCAGCTCAACCAACGTTCTTTGGCCGTTTTTCAGCCTTGGGTGAATTTTGACTCGTTCTATTGTCCAGCCTACCCTTAACAGCATTGGCAGAAAGCGGGTGTTGCCAGGTCAGGAATAAAGTATTTTCAATCCACCTCAGGCACCTTTGTAGGTAGTCACTAGTTACCATAGCCACAAAGTCCTAAACCCCGCCTCTTTCCACAATTTATCTTCTTAAAATTTTGATTTTAAACTTAACCTCACTGCTACTATTATGCCTAACCTTAAATTAAGACCAAAAAGCTAATTTTTGTTTCCATTCATTATTACGATACAGATGACTATGTGGCTGTGGTAGCTAGTGAAAACAGTCTTTATACGCCTGCTACGTTAGATTAGGTTTCCAAACACTAATTTATGTCGATCCACCCACTTATTTTACAACGCCCACTTTCAGACAGACTCCACATATGCAGTTACCAATACTTGGTTTTCTGGGTCACGGAACAACACATTTTTGGTGGGTGGCCCTTGGACTATGGTCCCCACTAGCCATTTCAATAATAAATGTCACTAATAGCAAATGGACATGGGCTTATCAAACAAGTAGCTAAAGGCTATGGTTTACAGTAAATCATACAGTCGAGGCAAAACGGTCTTAATGAACAGCTCTCTAATATTTCCTGTGTAAATACGTTTTTCTTTTTAGTTGAAGTGTCCTGGTGTAAGGAATGGTTTTGGGATTTATAAGTCCCTCAGTGGAGCACCTGATTCAATGTTTTGTTCAAGCTGGGCTGAAGCGCGTTTAGGGTACGCTTTCTTTCCATCATCACCTGATTTTCGTCAACAAAGGAAAGGGTGAGGCAGTATGCAAGCAGCAGAGGCATTAGCTAGCTACTGTAGCTAGCTAGTTACGCAGATCATTTAGCCGAATGTTTTGAAATTAGCTGGTAAATTAGTAGGCTATTTTTCTGTAGCCTTTGTCAATTTAAGTACTCCGATTGTAAATATTAGTTATCTATCTAACAAGGCAGCTGTTTCAGCTCGCACTCACCTCTTTCGACTTTATCATCTTGTCGACTGAGCAACAACGGTTGTTCTTGGTCATCGATATCCGTGTCCGATGTATATCGGTCCATTGCACATCAGAGTTCAATGTTTGGAGTTGCCATTCCCTGTAGTCAGAATTAAATCCACTGAGGTAGCTAGCTACATGAACGATTGAATCACGAGAACTGTAACCGGAAATTTGGAGAGAAACCGGTGTGAGTTCATTTTCTTCTTCTTTGGTGGGTTTTACGGCGGACTACATCCTCTAATGGTGCATTGTCGCCACCTACTGTATGGGGTGAAACTAAGCCGCTTTACCTCCAAAAAAAGGGGGAAGGTTGAAAAACATACTCATAATAAAACGTAAACAAAACATACACACACATACACACTAAAAAACATTCTCAGTCTTACTCAAATGTCTACTCACATCCCTACACAGGCTCTGGTGCCTGAGAGGGGGGGACATCTTCAGATAGTATTCCCTGCAATGTCTCATCCATGAAGTCCTGCAGATCCAAAAACCCTTTACCCACATTTACAATGATATCCAGTTTCTTTGATTTCTTGTTTGGCCAGTACAATTTAGCACCTGCGCAATAACCTAACAAAATCCACCATCTTCATGAACATTGTTTCAGGATCCCTCAACTGATGATCGACATTCTCAGCAAGCTGCAGGGCATCCACTGCCATATCTTCCTCATCTCCATATCTTCCTCATCTCCACTTTTTCTAATAATTTGGCCATGTAAACATTTATTTGAATGTGCATTTCACGATCTGACGTGATGGTTGCCTCCTGGGCTTTACATTGGAGTTTAGCATTTTTTAGCTAGTTCGATAAGATGGCGCTGATGGAGAAGGGCGACATCTTATGAGTTCCAACTTAACTTTGCTATTTAGTGACTTTTATCGTTTTTATCTTTACTTTTTTTGTACAAAAAGTTCATACTATTATCACATATGACTGCTAAGCACTTCTGGACATCAGATTGAGAGTACAAAACATTAGGAACACCTGCTCTTTCCATGACAGACTGACCAGGTAAAGCCTATGATCCCTTATCGATGTCACCTGTTAAATCCCACTTCAGTCAGTCAAACCACATGATTATATGCATCCATCATGCTGCGTGTCAACATTGTAGGCTGGTGGTGGTATAGTGTGGGATGTGTTTTCATGGCACACATTGGGCCCCTTGATAAAAGTGGAGCAATGTTTGAATGCCACATGATATCTGGACATCATTGCCAATCAGGTGCAACCCTTCATGGCAGCAGTGTATCAATCTGCAAATTGATTTTTACCAGCAGGATAATGCCCCATGCCACAAGGCTACGATTGTCCAGGAATGGTTCCACAAACATGATAGTGAATCCAGCTTACTGCAGTGGCCTGCCCAGTCACCAGATCTCAATCCAATTGAGCATCTGTGGGATGAGATGGAATGAGATATTCAGAGTAGAGATCCACTACCAGTCAACTTGACACAACTGTGTAATTAAAGAGCAGCAGTAAAATAAAATAACAGTAGGGAGGCTATATACAGGGGATACCGGTACAGAGTCAAAAGGGGTGGGGGGGTGGGGGTGCAACTCAATACTAGGAAGGTGTTCCTAATGTTTTGTACACTCAGTGTATATGTAATGTATACAATAACGATGTGTTCATACTATGACTCTCCCATTCCATGGAATTCCCACCACCCTCATATGATGTCTGCTACAATGTTTTATCTGGTTCTTCAATGATAGATAGAATAGACAAGGTTAACTTTGATTTTATAGAAGTAAAGACCAACAAAATCCAACTTATTACATGGAATGTGCACGGGCTCCATGATGGGAAAAGAAGTATATGGTTCTTGAACACTTAAAGAGATGGTCAACAGATGTGGTTTTCCTGCAATAGTTACATAAAAAAATGAAAATGAAATATTTAAAGAAGAAGCTGGGTTGGAGAAGCCTATGCTGCCACCTACAAAATACTACTACTTTTTTTCTCAAAGTAAGAAAAGCTATTCAAGAATTGACTACATTTTTATTTCCAAAAATGTTCTCAAAAATGTACTGGGTTCAAAAATCCATGACATATGATTTTGGATCATTCTCCGTTATCATGCTTAATTACGCCTTACATAAAATACACTTAGCGACAGAATATGGAGAATGAACAGAGCGCATCTTCAAGACCCAAAATGTAATAAATATGTAAATGAAAAAACAAAAACCTTTACCATTACAAATGTAGGCATAAAGGACAGAGAAAAGCCGATCCCAGATATAATTTGGGATGCTTTTAAGGCGTACATTAGGGGAATGATAATCTCATACTCTGCAAAAGTTCAAATCAAATCAAATTGTATTTGTCACATACAGGTGTTTAGCAGATAGCAGTTATAGCGGGTGTAGCGAAATGCTTGTGGTTCTAGCTCCGACAGTGCAGTAATATCTAACAATTTCACAACATATACCCAATACACACAAAACTAGTAAGCAATGGAATTTAAGAATATATACATACAGTGGGGAGAACAAGTATTTGATACACTGCCGATTTTGCAGGTTTTCCTACTTACAAAGCATGTAGAGGTCTGTAATTTGTATCATAGGTACACTTCAACTGTGAGAGACGGAATCTAAAACAAAAATCCAGAAAATCACATTGTATGATTTTAAGTAATTAATTGCATTTTATTGCATGACATAAGTATTTGATCACCTACCAATCAGTAAGAATTCCGGCTCTCACAGACCTGTTAGTTTTTCTTTTTTAGAAGCCCTCCTGTTCTCCACTCATTACCTGTATTAACTGCACCTGTTTGAACTCGTTACCTGTATAAAAGACACCTGTCCACACACTCAATCAAACAGACTCCAACCTCTCCACAATGGCCAAGACCAGAGAGCTGTGTAAGGACATCAGGGATAAAATTGTAGACCTGCACAAGGCTGGGACGGGCTACAGGACAATGGGGAAGCAGCTTGGTGAGAAGGCAACAAATGTTGGCGCAATTATTAGAAAATGGAAGAAGTTCAAGATGACGGTCAATCACCCTTGGTCTAGGGCTCCATGCAAGATCTCACCTCGTGGGGCATCAATGATCATGAGGAAGGTGAGGGATCAGCACAGAACTACACGGCAGTGTCACGTTCGTCTAGTAGCGAAGTAGACCAAGGCGCAGCGTGTGAAAGAAACATGACTTTATTATATTAAAGTACTAACAAACCAAATAAAACACGACTCGTGAAGTCCAACGGTTAACACTGACCGTAAAGGAACACAAACCCACAACACCCAAAGGAAAACATACAGATAAATATGGCTCCCAATCAGAGACAACCAGCCGACAGCTGACACTTGTTGCCTCTGATTGGGAGTCATACAGGCAAACATAGAAACAGAACAACTAGAATACCCAACATAGAAAACGAACACATAGAATGCACACACCCTGGCTCAACATATAGAGTCCCCGAGCCAGGGTGTGACAGGCAGGACCTGGTCAATGACCTGAAGAGAGCTAGGACCACAGTCTCAAAGAAAACCATTAGTAACACACTAAGCCGTCATGGATTAAAATCCTGCAGCGCACGCAAGGTCCCCCTGCTCAAGCCAGCGCATTGCAGGCCCGTCTGAAGTTTGCCAATGACCATCTGGATGATCCAGAGGAGGAATGGGAGAAGGTCATGTGGTCTGTTGAGACAAAAATATAGCTTTTGGTCTAAACTCCACTCGCCATGTTTGGAGGAAGAAGAAGGATGAGTACAACCCCCAAGAACACCATCCCAACCGTGAAGCATGGAGGTGGAAACATCATTCTTTGGGGATGCTTTTCTGCAAAGGGGACAGGACGACTGCACCGTATTGAGGGGAGGATGGATGGGGCCATGTATCGCGAGATCTTGGCCAACAACCTCCTTCCCTCAGTAAGAGCATTGAAGATGGTCCTCTGTAGCTCAGCTGGTAGAGCACGGCGCTTGTAACGCCAAGGTAGTGGGTTCGATCCCCGGGACCACCCATACACAAAAAAAAAATGTATGCACGCATGACTGTAAGTCGCTTTGGATAAAAGCGTCTGCTAAATGGCATATTATATATATATTATATTATTATAAGATGGGTCGTGGCTGGGTCTTCCAGCATGACAACGACCTGAAACACACAGCCAGCGCAACTAAGGAGTGGGGCGGCACGTAGCTTAGTGGTTAAGAGCGTTGTGCCAGTAACCGAAAGGTCGCTGGTTCTAATCCCTGAGCCGACTAGGTGAAAAAATCTGTCGATGTGCCCTTGAGCAAGGCACTTAACCCCTAATTGCTCCTGTAAGTCGCTCTGGATAAGAGCGTCTGCTAAATAAAAAAATAAAAATAAAAATAAGGAGTGGCTCCGTAAGAAGCTTCTCAAGGTCCTGGAGTGGCCTAGCCAGTCTCCAGACCTGAACCCAATTGAAAATCTTTGGAGGGAGCTGAAAGTCCGTATTGCCCAGCGACAGCCCCAAACCTGAAGGATCTGGAGAAGGTCTGTATGGAGGGTGAGGCCAAAATCCCTGCTGCAGTGTGTGCAAACCTGGTCAAGACCTACAGGAAATGTATGATCTCTGTAATTGCAAACAAAGGTTTCTGTACCAAATATTAACTTCTGCTTTTCTGATGTATCAAATACTTATGTCATGCAATAAATGCAAATTAATAACCTAAAAATCATACAATGTGATTTTCTGGATTTTTGTTTTAGATTCCGTCTCTCACAGTTGAAGTGTACCTATGATAAAAATTACAGACCTCTACATGCTTTGTAAGTAGGAAAACCTGCAAAATCGGCAGTGTATCAAATACTTGTTCTCCCCACTGTATATGGACAAGCAATGACAGAGCGGCATGGACTAAGATACAGTAGAATATTATAGAATAGAATACATATGAGATGAGTAGTGCAAGATATGGAAACATTATTAAAGTGACTAGTGTTCCATTTCTTAAAGTGGCCAGTGATTTCAATAGGCAGCAACAGCCTCTAATGTGCTAGTGATGGCTATTTAACAGTCTGATGGCCTTGAGATAGAAGCTGTTGTCACGCCCTGGCTCTGGGGACTCTTAAATGTTGAGCCAGGGTGTGTAGTGTCTATGTTTTGTTTTCTATGTGTTTCTTTCTAGTTCGTTTATTTCTATGTTGGCCAGGGTGGTTCCAAATTAGAGACAGCTGTGGCTCGTTGTCTCTGATTGGGGACCATACTTAGGCAGCCTGTTTTGCACTTGTTATTTGTGGGATCTTGTTCCGGAGAGGTTTGCGTTTTGTTAACCTTAGGACTCCACGTATCGTTTTGTTATTGTTAATAGTACTCAATAAAAGATGTACGCATATCACGCTGCGCCTTGGTCCGTCTCTCCTCCGACGATCGTGACAGAAGATCCCACCAAATAAGGGACCAAGCACGTGTCCAGGAGCAAACGCCGGAGGTAACACTAGTGGATGTCTTCCTCGGTTGGGGAAGATCACCGAGGGTCCGTTACCGGAGGGCGATGAATGGGGAGACCCAGGCAGGAGAGGAGGCGGCGCCACCGGGCCGTCGTCGGACAGGCGAGAGGCAACCCCAATAAAAAAATTTGGGGGCACACGGCATGGACGACGGGGCTGCTGGAGAGCAGCTACAGGGCGGTTTGTGGACTAGGGAGAGGAGCCACCAGGTTACGGGGCCATTGGTCATGAGGGGGAAGGGAGTGTAGAGGCACGGCGAGAGGAACTGAGTAGGCAGCAGAGGGAGCGGAGGTTTAATGAGAAACCCAGTCCCGCTCCTCGCACCGGGCAAGTGGTGTGTGTCACCAGTCCGGTCCGGCCCGTTCCTGATTCCCGCACAAGGCCAGTGATGTGTGTTCCCATACGGTCAGGCCCGTTCCTGCTCCCCGCACTAAGTTAGTGGTGCGTGTTCCCAGTATGGCCCAACCCGTCCCTGCTCCCCGCACTAAGTTAGTGGTGCGTGTTCCCAGTCCGGCCCGACCCATTCCTGCTCCCCGCACTTAAGTTAGTGGTCGTGTTCCCAGTGCGGCCCAACCCGTTCCTGCTCCCCGCACTGTTAGTGGTGCGTGTTCCCAGTCCGGCCCTGCCTGTTCCTGCTCCTCGCACCAAGCCTGTGGTGCGGCTCAGCCTCCCGGCCCGCCTGTTCCTGCTTCCCGCACCGCCTGTGGTGCCGTCGCCAGCCGTCCGCCTGTTCCTGCTCCCGCACCAAGCCTGTGGTGCGCGTCGTGAACCCGGTCCGGCCTGTTCCTGCTCATCGCACCAAGCCAGTGGTGCGCTCGTCAGCCGGTCGGCCCGTTCCTGCTCCCGCACCGGCCAGTGGTGCTGGCGTGCGTCAGCCGGTCCGGCCGTCCCTGCTCCCCCCCCAAGCCAGTGGTGCGCGTCACCAGCCGGTCCGGCGGTTCCTGCTCCCCGCACCAAGCCTGTGGTGCGCGTCGCCAGCCGGTCCGGCCGGTTCCTGCTCCCCCGCACCAAGCCTGTGGTGCGCGTCGCCAACCGCCCGGCCTGTTCCTGCTCCCGCACCAAGCCAGTGGTGCGCGTCGTCAGTCCGGCACAGCCCGTGCCTGTTCCACCGTGCCTGGTCAGGTACCGTCAGCTGCTCCACACCGGCCTAAGCCAATCCGCTCCACCGATGTCCAGTCCAGCTCCAGCCAGCGGGACCAGACCAGGCGCTACGAGGGGGTAGCTAGAGAGTGGTGGTCACGCCCGGGCCGGATCCGCCTCCGAGGCGGAATGCCTACCAGCCCCTAACCTCTTGAGTTTGTGTAGTGCGGTTGCAGTCCGCGCCTTTGGGGGGTACTGTCACGCCCTGGCTCTGGGGACTCTTAAATGTTGAGCCAGGGTGTGTAGTGTCTATGTTTTGTTTCTATGTGTTTATTTTTTTTTCTTTTCTTTTTTTAACTTTTTTTTTTTTTTTTTTCGGGGGATGGACCAGCTTATTTGCAGATAGATTGTATCTTCTATCAATGTAATTGTCTGCATCACTTCCAATCCCCCATGTTTTTTTATTTTTATATATATATTCCCCTTTATTACTTTTTCAACCCCACCATCCTTTCCCTACTTGGAGTAAATTAGTGAACAACAACGCCCAGGCCTCTACTTCCGGTCTATACTTACTATCTACACCTTATGGACAGAGTTAATTTTACAATAATTCTATATCTATATATATATATATATATATATATATATTACACACATATATATATATATATATATATATATATATATATATACATATTTATTTATTTTTTGCTCCTGAACTTCTTCTACTCTCAACCTCTCCGATCATTTTCATGATGTCCATCCGGTTTGCTTCTAAATGCCATATCTTTCTAACTGTGCTCTTTCCCAAAAGCTCCCAACATACAACCTATATACTTATTATGGACACAGTATGCTTACATTATTAGCTATCTTTGTTATTATTTGTTGTTATTTGTTATTAGTCCCATCCTTCAACTCTATTCAATACCTCCCATCTATCTCTTAACACCATCCATATAGGGATTTCTATTTGCCATATATATTTCAACCATACTGTGATGTTTTACAAAAGTTCTGAACCTTTCTATTCTCATTGTTTCTACAGATTGTGAATTAAAAATAAACATTTTTGCTAAAAGTATTATTATATTATTGATTGATTGACTATGACTTTTCAGATCACCCAGTAATGCTATCTGCAAGGTTAGTTCCAGGTAAATATTGCAATCCTTTAGCCATTCCTGGACCTGTGTCCAAAAACAAGCTACAAATAGACAGAACCAAAACAAATGATCTAATGATTCTATCTCTTCACAGCAAAATCTGCAGAGCTGGGAAGATTGTATCCCCCATATAAATAACATTCTATTGGTAGCAAGAATTTTATATAATAATTTAAATTGAAAGATTCTAATTTTTTGAATCCGGTGTCGCTTTTGCGTGTCAGTTCATAAACACTATGCCATGGGATCGCTACGTCAAAGATCTCTTCCCAACTATTTTGCAATCTATATGGGACTGCTGTCAATCCTTTGGTCCTTAAGTAAACTGATATACTTTTTTATTTATCACAGTTTTCCTTAACCAATTATGTTCTTTAATGCAAGGCCGACAGACAAGTTCCTTACTTTCTCCCCCTTCAACTTTCCTCTTCCACTTTTGCGGTAAGGCTGCAATTATTTGGTTGTAATTTTGGGTAGAGCAGACATTTCCATATGTTTTTATTAGCTGCATGTGCGACATAACTCCACCAGTCCTACCGATGATATCATTTACGAAGATTATACCTTTTTTAAACATTCTGTCAATAAATATAGGTTTTTGTCAATTAGTATATTTGAATTTAACCACAATATTTGTTGCATTATTTGTTCTGTCGTTTCTGGAGGATTAAATTGAAATTGCAACCAACTTTCTATGGCTTGTTTTAGAAATAGTGACATTTGGGAGATTATTTCCTTTTCAAATAACTGAAAGTGAGAGGTTGTAATCTGAATAAAGGGAAAAAGGCCTTTCTTGAACAGTGGGTGAGACAATCTTACTAATTTGCTTGAGAACCAGTTCGATTTAAGTATAACTTTTTGGATGACTGAAGATTTTAGTGATAGGTCTAATGCTTTAATATTTAATAATTTCTGTCCTCCGAATTCATATTCATTATATAAATATGCTCTTTTAATTTTGTCTGGCTTGCCGTTCAAATAAAATTGAATATTTTTTTCTCATATAATTTAAAAAACTGTTTGCTAGGCGTAGGCAAGACCATAAGCAAATAGGTAAACTGGGATAATACTAAAGAGTTAATCAGGGTGATTTTTCCACAAATTGACAGGTATTTTCCTTTCCATGGTAGTAAGATCTTATCTATTTTTGCTAACTTTCTATTAAAATTTATTGAAGTGAGATCATTTATTTCCTTTGGGATATGTATTCAGTATATCCACATCACCATCAGACCATTTTATTGGTAAACTACATGGTAATGTAAAAATTGTATTTTTTAGTGATCCAATACGTAATATAGTACATTTGTCATAATTTGGTTTTAATCCAGAGAGGTTAGAAAATGTATCTAGATCCTCTATGAGGCTGTGGAGGATTCTAGTTGTGGATCTAAAAGAAAACATGAATCATCTGCGTACATGACACCTTTGTTTTTAAGCCCTGTATTTCTAATCCTCTGATATTATTATTGGATCTGATTTTAATAGCTAACATCTCGATGGCCACAATAAATAGATATGCCGATAGTGGACAACCTTGTTTCACTCCTCTTGACAGTTTGAAACTTTCTGAGAAATATAAATGCCTGGAGCCATTATTTACTATTTTACACCTAGGGTTACTATACATGATTTTGACCCATTTTATAAGAGATTCTCCAAAATTGAAATGCTCCAGGCATTTATATATGAATTCCAGTCGAACTTTATCAAATGCCTTTTCGAAGTCTGCTATGAATAGCAGGCCTGGTTTCCCATATTTTCCATAGTGTTCTATTGTTTCCAATACTTGCCTTATATTGTCTCCAATGTATCTTCCATGTAAAAAACCTGTCTGATTAGAATGAATAATATCCGACAATACCTTTTTAATTCTATGCGCTATACATTTTGCTAGGATTTTTGCATCACAACACTGAAGTGTAAGGGGCCTCCAATTTTGTAAATGGACTGGATCTTTATATTTTCCACTTGTATCCTGTTTCAGTAATAATGAGATCAGACCTTCTTCTTGAGTGTCAGATAATCTACCATTTACATAGGAGTGGTTAAAACATGCTAATAACGGTCCTCTTAGTATTTCAAAAAAAGGTTTGGTATACCTCGATTGGTATGCCATCCAACCCTGGAGTTTTCCCGGACTTAAAGTCTTTAATTGCATCCAGAAGTTCCTCCTCTGTAATTTCACCTTCACATGAGTCTTTCTGTGTGGCTGTTAATTTGACATTATCAATAGGAAAAAATCTCTACAATTAGCTTCAGTTAGAGGAGATGGAGGCGACTGAAGAAAACATATGCTTAAAATACTTTGTTTCTTCCTTCAAAATATCATTAGGTGAATTATGGGTGACTCCATCAATTGTAACCAGTTTCATTAAGTTCTTTTTTGGTAGCATTCCTATGTTGAAGATTAAAAAAGAATTTTGTGCATTTTTCCCCATATTCCATCCAGTTTGCTTTATTTTTATAATATATTACACTTGATCTTTCTTGAATAAGTTTTTCCATTTCTTTTTGTTTTTCCTCTAATTTATTCTGAGCCTCTATGTTACAGTTTTTATTGCCATCTATCTGTTCTGTTAGACTTTCTATTTCCTTTCTTAGTATAAACTCTTTTGACCTAAATTGCTTTTGTTTTCGAGATGAGTACTGAATTGCATGGCCTCTAAAGGCACATTTAAAGGTGTCCCATACAATAAGGGGGATTCGCTGTACCTAAGTTATGTTGGAAAAAGTCAGTTATAAATTCCTTTGTTCTAATTATAAATACATTATCATCTAATAGGCTTTGATTAAATTTCCAATATCCTCGCCCACGTGGAAATTCAGTCAGAGTAATGTATATGCCTATTATATGATGGTCCGACCGCATTCTGTCCCCTATCAACACTTTTTTTTTACTTTTGGTGCCAACGAGAATGAGATAGAAGAAGTCAAGGCGACTAGCTTGATTCAGTCTCCGCCATGTATATCTCACTAGATCAGCATATTTAAGCCTCCATATATCTACTAGTTCTAATGTATCCATGACATTCACAATTTCCTTAAGAGCATGTGGGTGATTGTTTGTGGTGTGATTTCCTTTTCGGTCCATTGAGCTATTTAAAACAGTATTATAATCCCCCACCATAATAATATTGTCTTGAGTTGCTTACAGGCTTGATAATTTATTATATATATTGTCAAAGAATTGTGGATCATCATTATTTGGTCCGTAAAGGTTAATGAGCCATATCTGTTTATTGTCCAATACCATATTTAAAATAATCCATCTACCTTGCGTATCTATTTGGACAATTTGCACATTCGGATCGAAATTACTATTAATTAATATCATCACCCCTTTTGAATTTCTTTTGCCCATGGGAGAAGTATATTTCCCCCATTCTTTTTTCCACGCTACTTCATCTCGAATTGTTGAATGAGTTTCCTGTATACAATAGATATTATATTCCTTCTCTTTGAGCCATGTAAATATTGTTCTTCTTTTGTTATTATCAGCTAAGCCATTACAATTATAACTGGCTATACTTATTTCACCATACACCATAATGAGATACAAGTTTCAAGTCTATTTATCATTATATATGTTTGTAAATTTACCAATAAAAAATAGCGTAATGATTGAGTGTCCATATAGCTGTACCGTGATATTTGCATTGCTACGGAGTAACCCTTCAATATGTGTTTCTTTCTAGTTCGTTTATTTCTATGTTGGCCAGGGTGGTTCCCAATTAGAGACAGCTGTGGCTCATTGTCTCTGATTGGGAACCATACTTAGGCAGCTTGTTTTGCACTTGTTATTTGTGGGATCTTGTTCCGGAGAGGTTTGTGTTTTGTTAACCTTAGGACTTCACGTATCGTTTTGTTGTTTTGTTATTGTTAATAGTACTCAATAAAAGATGTATGCATATCACGCTGCGCCTTGGTCCGTCTCTTACGACGATCGTGACAGCTGTTTTTCATTCTCTCGGTCCCAGCTTTGATGCACCTGTACTGACCTCGCCTTCTGGATGATAGCAGGGTGAACAAGCAGTGGCTCGGGTGGTTGATGTCCTTGATGATCTTTTTGGCCTTCCTGTGACATCGGGTGCTGTATGTGTCTTGGAGGGCGGGTAGTTTGTCCCCCGGGAATGCTTTTGGCAGACCGCACCACCTCTGGAGAGCCCTGCGGTTGCGGCCGGTGCAGTTGCCGTACCAGGCGGTGATACAGCCCGACAGGATGCTCTCAATTGTGCATCTGTAAAGGTTTGTGAGGGTTTTAGGTGCCAAGCCGAATTTCTTCAGCCTCCTGAGGTTGAAGAGGCTCTGTGCACCTTCTTCACCATAGTGTGCGTGGGTGGACCATTTCAGTTTGTCGGGATGTTACGCCAAGAACTTGAAGCTTTCCATCTTCTCCACTGCGGTCCCGTCGATGTGGATAGGGGGTGCACCCTCTGCTGTTTCCTGAAGTCCACGATCATCTCCTTTGTTTTGTTGACGTTTAGTGAGAGGTTATATTCCTGGCACCACACTCCCAGAGCCCTCACCTCCTCCCTGTAGGTGGTCTCGTCATTGTTGGTAATTAAGCCTACTACTGTTGTGTCGTCTGCAAACTTGATGATTGAGTTGGAGGCGTGCTTGGCCACGCAGTCATGGGTGAACAGGGAGTACAGGAGGGGGCTGAGCACGCACCCTTGTGGGGCCCCAGTGTTGAGGATCAGCGAAGTGGAGATGTTGTTTCCTACCTTCACCACCTGGGGGCGGCCCGTCAGGAAGTCCAGGACCCAGTTGCACAGGGCGTGGTTCAGACCCAGGGCCTTGAGCTTAATGATGAGCTTGGAGGGTACTATGGTGTTGAATGCTGAGCTATAGTCAATGAACAGCATTCTTACATAGGTATTCCTCTTGTCCAGATGGGATAGGGCAATGTGCAGTGTGATGGCGATTGCATTGTCTGTGGATCTATTGGGGCGGTAAGCAAATTGAAGTGGGTCTAGGGTGACAGGTAAGGTAGAGGTGATATGATCCTTGACTAGTCTCTTAAAGCACTTAATGATGACAGAGGTGAGTGCTACGGGCGATAGTCATTTAGTTCAGTTACCTTTGCTTTCTTGGGTACAGGAACAATGGTGGCCATCTTGAAGCATGTGGGAACAGCAGACTGGGAAAGGGAGAGATTGAATATGTCCATAAACACACCAGCCAGCTGGTCTGCGCATGCTCTGAGGATCGATGGATGCCGTCTGGGCCGGCAGCTTTCGCGGGGGTTAACATGCTTAAATGTCTTAATCACGTCGGCCACAGAGAAGTAGAGGCCACAGTCCTTGGTAGTGGGCCTCGTCAGTGGCACTCAGGGCGGTGTGTTCAATAGGGCGATATGGGCGACGCACTGCCAAAGCGGGAAAAGGAAGGGATTTTTTTCTAATCAATTATATCACGGCAACAGTAGTTATCAGTGTTGTAATCTAGACGTCTGATCTGCCACAGTGCCACACTGCCACTAAATGTCCAATCAGGCTAAAGTCGTGCTTCAAATGGCCCCCCTTTTTGGGGCGATTTCCAGTCAGGGTTGAAAATCGCCCAGAAGTCTGTCATGGACTCCCATGTAAAATCTATTTTTTTCAAATTTCAGAGCTTTCAATACAATCTCTATGGGTTTCTGAGGGCTTGCACTTACGCGCTTTCGTCATAATGTAATCGTAACCATGAACGTAACTAAGAAAGAGCGGTAGCAGCATCAATCAATTCACGTACTACTATCAAGATGGCTATAGCGTTCAGTGCAACTCGATTGTCTCTTTGAAAGAAGTTCACATCAAAGAGACAACCACAAAGTGCAGGAGCGCTTTTTTGAGTTCCTTCCCATCTCGGAATCAACCTCAGTCTCAATCGCCAGTGTGCTTTTGGAGAGACTGAACGGTCTTTTGCCGACGACGTGAAAGTCAAACTCATTGCGCAAGCTTACGATGGAGCCAGTGTGATGAGGCGAGAGAAGGCAAAAGGTGCGTGAGCATTTCAAGAAAGGCCATTACGTGCATTGCTATGCGCATCAGCTGAATTTCATCATGCAGCAAGCTAAAAAAGTAACTAGTAAACTAGTCCTCAGCATGCCTGATTTCAATGAGAAAGTCATTGGCCGCTTTGCTGCATTGAAAGAGAGAAGAGAAACAGTTTCAGTACAAGTAATGTAGCCTCTCTCTCTCTTTGTCCCTCCCTGTCTGTCTCTTTAACACACACACGCCCAAATCAGTTCACAGTTGATGTTGTTTAAAATAGTTATTTTTCATTTTTTAAAAAGTTTTTTTTTTTTTTTTTTCAAATCTATACAATTGGCCAGAATATGGTTGTTCATATTTACAAAGCCATACAGATAGCTGTGTTTACCTTTTCTAGAAATTATTTTCAAATTCTGTTTTCAGGCAAAATGTCTATCACTGTTCATTTTCACAAATCTATACAAGAGGGCAGAATATGGAAGTCTATAAAAATTTCTTATTACCAATAACTTGCATCAATGTTTTCAGTAGCCTCTATCAAAAGCTCCCTGCTTGCTCAGGTGCACATATTTCCAATTCAACCATGAGGCCTTTTTGAAGCAAGTAATGTGTATATCAGTATTGACTTATATGCTGCCCCTGTCTTCATGTTGTTGCTGGACATATCTTTTTTAAATGTGTGTAGGTCACCTAAATCAGGTCGAAAATCCCCCTGAAATTTTTTTCCAGGAGCCGCCACTGGTGGCACTGTGTTATCCTCAAAGCGGATGAAGAAGGTGTTTAGCTTGTCTGGAAGCGAATCGGCTTCTAGAATCGGCTTCTTATTTCGCAAAAAAACATCCTTCACTCATGCTTCCAAACATGCCCTCGTAAACGGACTATCCTACCGATCCTTGACTTTGGCGATGTCATTTTTACAAAATAGCCTCCAACACTCTACTCAACAAATTGAATGTAGTCTATCACAGTGCCATCCATTTTGTCACCAAAGCCCCATATACTACCCACCATTGTGACCTGTACGCTCTCATTGGCTGGACCTCACACATATTCGTCTCACCAAACCCACTGGCTCCAGGTCATCTATAAATCACTGCTAGGCAAATCCCCGCCTTATCTTAGCTTATTGGTCACCATAGCAACACCCACCCGTAGTATGCGCTCCAGCAGGTATATCTCACTGGTCATCCCCAAAGCCAACATCTCCTTTGGCCGCCATTCCTTCCAGTTCTCTGCTGCCAATGACTGGAGCGAACTGCAAAAATCTCTGAAGCTGGAGACTCTTATCTCCCTCACTAACTTTAAGCATCAGTTGTCAGAGCAGTTTACCGATCACTGCACCTGTACACAGCCCATCTGTAATTAGCCCACCCAACTACCTCATCCCCATATTGTTTATTTATTTTGCTCATTTGCACCCCAGTATCTCTATTTGCACATCATCTTCTGCACATCTATCACTCCAGTGTTAATACTAAATTGTAATTATTTTGCACTATGGCCTATTTATTGCCTTACCTCAATAGCTTACTACATTTGCACACCTGTATATAGATTTTCTGTTTTTCTATTGTGTTATTGACTGTACGTTTTTTGTTTATCCCATATGTAACTCTGTGTTGTTGTTTTTTTTCGCACTGCTTTGCTTTATCTTGGCCAGGTCGCAGTTGTAAATGAGAACTTGTTCTCAACTGGCTTACCTGGTTAAATAAAGGTGAAATAAATAAATAAAATAAAATAATAATAATCCTTGAAGGAGCTGGAGCAGTTTTGCCTTGAAGAATGGGCAAAAATCCCAGTGGCTAGATGTACCAAGTTTATAGAGACATACCCCAAAGAGACTTGCAGCAGTAATTGCTGCAAAAGGTGGCTCTACAAAGTATTGGGGGGATAGGTATGCACGCTCAAGTTCTCTGTTTTTTTTGTCTTATATTTAGTTTGTTTCACAAGAAAAAATATTTTGTATCTTCAAATTGGTAGGCATGTTGTGTAAATCAAATGATACAACCCCCCCCCAAAATCAATTTTAATTCCAGGTTGTAAGGCAACAAAAATAGGAAAAATACCAAGGTTGAATACTTTCGCAAGCCACTGTATATATAGTGTATGTGAGAATGCTGTTCATAGACTATAGCTCAGCGTTCAACACCATAGTCCCCTTCAAGCTCATCACCAAGCTAGGGACCTGGGACTAAACCCCTCCCTCTGCAGCTGGCTCCTGAACTTCCTGACGGGGAGGACTCAGGTGGTGAGGGTAGGTAACAACACCTCTGCCACGCTGACCCTCAACACGGGGGCCCCTCAGGGGTGTGTGCTTAGTTCCCTCCTGTACTTCCTGTTCACCCACGACTGCATGGCCACACAATACTCCAACACCATCATCAAGTTTGGTGACGACACCGACGGTGGTAGGCCTGATCACCGACGGCGATGAGTGCCTACAGAAGGCGGTCAGAGACTTAGCAGTGTGGTGCCAGGAAAACAACCTCTCTCCCTCAACATCAGTAAGACCAAGGAGCTGATCGTGGACTATAGGAGAAAGAGGGGAGAGCATGCCTCCATCCACATCGACAGGTCTTTTGTGGAGCGGGTCAAGATTCAAGTTCCTTGGCGTTCCACATCACTAAAGACTTAACATGGTCCACACACACCCCTCACAGTCGTGAAGACAGCCCTCTTCCCCCCACAGGAGTTTGAAAAGATAATTGCATGGGCCCTCAGATTCTCGAAGGTTCTACAGCTGCACCATCGAGCATCTTGACTGGCTGCATCATCGCTTGGCCGCCTAACCAAACTGAGCTACCGGGAGAAAGGCCTCCGGTCAGAAGGGTGACCAAGAACCCGGAAGGTCACTCTGACAGAGCTCCAGAGTTCCTCTGTGGACGGAGCCAAAAGAGCTGGCTAACCAAAAAGACTCGGAATGCCCATCATTACCATGTATCCTCCAGACTCTTCAACAATGTACTCATTCCATCTCCAAGCACTTGACACATGGCCAAACTTTTACACTTGCGACATTGCAATGGTTTGGGCACAAACGCTTTACCACGTATCTCTCACATACCCCAGCTTACTACGGGAAACTTCGTCAAAAGCAGACCACCATAGTCCCTGTGCC
>NW_025538128.1:0-7500 GCF_020615455.1 Coregonus clupeaformis | reverse complement strand
ACTATAAGGACTCTAAAGAGAAGACTATAGGGACTCTAAAGAGGAGACTATAGGTACTCTAAAGAGAAGACTATAGGGATTCTAAAGAGGAGACTATAGGGACTCTAAAGAGGAGACTATAAGGACTCTAAAGAGAAGACTATAGGGACTCTAAAGAGGAGACTATAGGGACTCTAAAGAGAAGACTATAGGGACTCTAAAGAGGAGACTATAGGGATTCTAAAGAGGAGACTATAGGGACTCTAAAGAGAAGACTATAGGGACTCTAAAGAGGAGACTATAGGGATTCTAAAGAGGAGACTATAGGGATTCTAAAGAGGAGACTATAGGGACTCTAAAGAGAAGACTATAGGGACTCTAAAATGGAGACTATAGGGACTCTAAAGAGAAGACTATAGGGATTCTAAAGAGGAGACTATAGGGATTCTAAAGAGGAGACTATAGGGATTCTAAAGAGGAGACTATAGGGATTCTAAAGAGGAGACTATAGGGACTCTAAAGAGAAGACTATAGGGACTCTAAAGAGGAGACTATAGGGACTCTAAAGAGGAGACTATAGGGATTCTAAAGAGGAGACTATAGGGACTCTAAAGAGGAGACTATAGGGACTCTAAAGAGGAGACTATAGGGATTCTAAAGAGGAGACTATAGGGATTCTAAAGAGGAGACTATAGGGACTCTAAAGAGAAGACTATAGGGACTCTAAAGAGGAGACTATAGGGACTCTAAAGAGAAGACTATAGGGATTCTAAAGAGGAGACTATAGGGATTCTAAAGAGGAGACTATAGGGATTCTAAAGAGGAGACTATAGGGACTCTAAAGAGAAGACTATAGGGACTCTAAAGAGGAGACTATAGGGACTCTAAAGAGGAGACTATAGGGATTCTAAAGAGGAGACTATAGGGATTCTAAAGAGGAGACTATAGGGACTCTAAAGAGAAGACTATAAGGAATCTAAAGAGGAGACTATAAGGACTCTAAAGAGAAGACTATAGGGATTCTAAAGAGGAGACTATAGGACTCTAAAGAGAAGACTATAGGGACTCTAAAGAGGAGACTATAGGGATTCTAAAGAGGAGACTATAGGGACTCTAAAGAGAAGACTATAGGGACTCTAAAGAGGAGACTATAAGGACTCTAAAGAGAAGACTATAGGGACTCTAAAGAGGAGACTATAGGGACTCTAAAGAGGAGGCTATAGGGATTCTAAAGAGGAGACTATAAGGACTCTAAAGAGAAGACTATAGGGACTCTAAAGAGGAGACTATAGGTACTCTAAAGAGAAGACTATAGGGATTCTAAAGAGGAGACTATAGGGACTCTAAAGAGGAGACTATAAGGACTCTAAAGAGAAGACTATAGGGACTCTAAAGAGGAGACTATAGGGACTCTAAAGAGAAGACTATAGGGACTCTAAAGAGAGACTATAGGGATTCTAAAGAGGAGACTATAGAGACTCTAAAGAGAAGACTATAGGGACTCTAAAGAGGAGACTATAGGGATTCTAAAGAGGGAGACTATAGGGATTCTAAAGAGAAGACTATAGGGACTCTAAAGAGAAGACTATAGGGACTCTAAAGAGGAGACTATAGGGGATTCTAAAGAGAGACTATAGGGACTCTAAAGAGGAGACTATAGGGACTCTAAAGAGGAGACTATAGGGACTCTAAAGAGGAGACTATAGGGATTCTAAAGAGGAGACTATAGGGACTCTAAAGAGGAGACTATAAGGACTCTAAAGAGAAGACTATAGGGACTCTAAAGAGGAGACTATAGGGACTCTAAAGAGGAGACTATAGGGACTCTAAAGAGGAGACTATAAGGACTCTAAAGAGGAGACTATAGGGATTCTAAAGAGGAGACTATAGGGACTCTAAAGAGGAGACTATAGGGACACTAAAGAGAAGACTATAGGGACTCTAAAGAGAAGACTATAGGGATTCTAAAGAGAAGACTATAGGGACTCTAAAGAGGAGACTATAGGGACTCTAAAGAAGACTATAGGGACTCTAAAGAGAAGACTATGGGGACTCTACTGGACATATAAGGGAGGTGCCGGAAGTAGTATTGGTATTGTTAGAGGCTAAGGCCATCCATACTGGCTAACCAAAGTATTTTATCCACCTCAAAGAAAATATATTGTGCTGTTACAACAGAGGACTGTCATGAGGTGAGGTGTATGTGTGGTGGAAGTCAGGCGCAGGACACCGAGGCTCAGTCCAACAGAGTTTACTCAACAATTTCAAAAGGAAACGGTTAAAACAAACGACCTCCAACAATAAGAGGCGAAGCATTTACGCAACAAGCGTAAAACACTAGAAAAACAAACAAGAAGCAAAACACGCTAGCACAACGACAGGCGAACAACAACACACAATCCTACCAAGAAAAAAGACGGAACTTATAGGACAGGTGATGAATACACAATAGGACACAGGTGTGACAGACAGACAAAGGCAATCACACACAGAAACATAGATCGGTGGCAGCTAGTACTCCGGGGACGGCGACCGCCGATGCCTGCTCGTACCAGGAGGAGCAGCCTCGGCAGAATCCGTGACAGTACCCCCCCTTGACGCGCGGCTCCAGCCGTGCGCCGACCCCGGCCTCGGGACGGCCAGGAGGACGCGGGACCGGGCGCGTGGGATGCCCGGAAATCAGTCAGGAGGGGATGGATCGAGGATGTCCCTCCTGGGCACCCAGCACCGTTCCTCCGGACCGTACCCCTCCCACTCCACGAGATACTGGAGACCACTCATCCGGCGCCTCGAGTCCAAGATGGTCCGGACTCTGTACGCCGGGGCCCCCTCGATGTCCAAAGGGGCGGAGGGGTCTCTCCTATCTCATTATCCTGGAGTGGACCAGCTACCACCCGGCCTGAGAAGAGACACATGGAACGAGGGGTTAATATTTTTGTACTCTATAGACAGGTTGTAACCTGTAACACACCTCGTTCAACCTTCTCAGGACTTTAAAGGGCCCCACAAACCGCCGACCCAGCTTCCGGCAGGGCAGGCGGAGGGCAGGTTTCGAAGTCGAGAGCCAGACTCGATCTCCCGGTGCGTACACCGCCCCTCACTGCGGTGGCGATCGGCGCTCGCCTTTTGTTGACGGATGGCACGCTGCAGATGGACATGGGCAGCGTCCCCACGTCTCCTCCGAGCGCCGAATCCACTGCGTCCACCGCAGGGGGCCTCGGTCTGGCTCTCGTGCCACGGTGCCAGGACCGGCTGATACCCTAAAATACACTGGAAAGGTGTTAATCCGGTGGAGGAGTGGCGGAGAGAGTTCTGGGCCATCTCTGCCCAGGGGATATACCTCGACCACTCCTCCGGCCGGTCCCGCAATAGGACCTCAAAAACCTACCCACATCCTGGTTCACCGTTCAACCTGCCCATTGCTCTCTGGGTGGTACCCCGAGGTAAGGCTAACCGAGACCCCAGGCGTTCATGAAAGCCCCCCAGACTCTGGAGGTGAACTGGGGACCTCGGGTCGGACACAATATCCTCGGGGACCCCATAGTGCCGGAACACGTGGGTAAAGAGGGCCTCGGCGGTCTGTAGGGCAGTAGGGAGACCCGGCAGTGGGAGGAGACGACAGGCCTTAGAAAACCGATCCACAACGACCAAGATGGTGGTATTACCCTGGGAAGGGGGTAGATCGGTCACAAAATCTACCGAGAGGTGGGACCATGGTCGTTGTGGAGCGGGCAGAGAAGATGTAACTTACCTCTGGGCAAATGTCTAGGTGCCTTACACTGGGCACATACCGAGCAGGAGGAGACATAAACCCTCACATCCCTGGCTAACGTTGGCCACCAGTATTTTACGCTAAGGCAGTGCACCGTCCGACCAATACCAGGATGTCCAGAGGAGGGTGATGTATGAGCCCAAGAAATAAGCCGATCACGAACCTCGAGCGAACGTCGTCCGCCCCACAGGACACTCGGGGAGTAGGGTCGGTACGCAGCGCCCGCTCGATCTCCGCATCGACCTCCCATACTACCGGAGCCACCAGACAAGACTCCGGCAGTATGGAAATAGGCTCAATGGACCTCTCCCTCTGTGTCATACTGCCGGGACAGGGCGTCTGCCTTACCGTTCTGGGACCCAGGGATGTATGTGATCTTAAAAACAAACCGGGTCAGGAACATGTTCCACCTAGCCTGACGAGGGTTCAATCTCCCTAGCTGCCCGGATGTACTCCAGGTTACGGTGATCAGTCAGAATGAGGAAAGGGTGTTGAGCCCCCTCAAGCCAATGCCTCCACACCTTTAGGGCCTGGACTACAGCCAACAGCTCCCTGTCCCCAACGTCATAATTGCGCTCCGCCGAGCTGAGCTTCTTAGAGTAGAATGCACAGGGGCGGAGCTTGGGTGGCGTGCCCGGACCGTTGTGACAGGACTGCCCCAATACCGGTCTCGGACGCGTCCACCTCTACTTGGAAAGGCAAAGAGGGATCCGGATGCGCCAGCACCGGGGCCGAGGCGAACAGGTTCTTCAGCTTGACAAATGCCCTGTCCGCCTCAGCTGACCACTGCAAGCGCTGACCGGACCCCCCTTTAGCAGGGACGTAATGGGAACTGCAACCTGTCCAAAGCCCCGGATAAACCTCCGGTAGTAATTAGCAAAACCCAAGAACCGGGCTGCACCTCTTTTACGGTGGTTGGAGTTTGCCAATTACGCACAGCCGATACCGATCTACCTCTATCTCCACGCCAGACGCCGGACAAACGATAACCCAAAAGGCGGACTCCTGGAAGAACAGGCATTTCTCTGCCTTGACATACAAGTCATGCTCCAACAGTCGCTCTCAATACTCGCGCACCTGGGCTACATGCTCGGCTCGTGTAGAAGAGTACACCAGGATGTCGTCGATGTAAACTACGACACCCTGCCCATGCATGTCCCGGAAAATCAGGTCAACAAAGGATTGGAAGACTGAAGGAGCATTCATTAACCCGTATGGCATGACGAGATACTCGTAATGACCCGAGTGGTACTAAATGCTGTCTTCCATTCATCCCCCCAATGCGCACCAGATTGTACGCGCTCCTGAGATCTAACTTTTAGAAGAATCCGCTCCAGCGTAATGATTCCGTCATCGTCGCAATCAGTGGCAGTGGGTAGCTGTATTTAACTGTAATCTGATTGAGACTACGATAATCAATACACGGGCGCAATCCCCGTCCTTCTTCTTCACAAAGAAGAAACTCGAGGAGACTGGGGAAGTAGAGGCCGTATGTATCCCTGTGCCAAGGACTCAGCTATGTATGTCTCCATAGCTCGCTGTCTCCTCTTGAGACAGGGATTACATGACTCCTGGGAAGAGCTGCTCCAGTCTGGATATTTATCGCACAGTCCCCCTGTCTATGAGGAGGTAGCCTTGCTGCCTCGATTTACTAGAATACCAGTGCTAAATCCTCATACTCGGGAATGCGCAGTGCGGGCACTTGGTTCGGACTCTCTACCGAGGTCGCCCCTATGGAAACACCTAGACATCTCCCTACACACTGGGCAGACCACTCCATAAGAGCCCTCTGTTGCCACGCTATGGTAGGGATTGTGGGTACTTAACCAGGAAGCCCCAACACCACTGGGTACGCAGGAGAGTCAATCAGATAGAACTGAATGATCTCCTCATGACCCCCCTGCGTAGTCATCGTCAGCGGTGCTGTGACATCCCTGATAAGACCCGACCCCAACGGCCGGCTGTCTAATGCATGGACAGGAATGGAACTTCACCGGCCGAAGGGGAATTCCTAACCTAGCACAAAATTTACGATCAATAAAGTTCCCAGCTGCGCCTGAATCTACTAGCGCCTTATGCTGGGAATGAGGTGCCCACCTGTGGAAAACGCACAGGAATACTCATGTGACCAACAGAGAGCTCTGGGTAAGTGGGGCGCCTACTCACCTGGACTGGGACTCCCCAGTGCCGTGACCTGTTGTCCCTCTCTCAGAAGACCCTCCCCAGCACCTGGCCGTGGTGTGTCCTCCACGGCCACAGTTGGTGCAGGTTGCCCTCCTCGGGTTCTCCCTCCTCCTCTCTCTAGCGCCAGCACCCCGAGCTCCATAGGAATAGGCTCGGAGGTGCTGGAGGATGGAATGGACGACCCCACTCGGGGACGTCCGCGGGTAGCCAGCAGGGTGTCTAGACTGATGGAGATGTCCACCAGCTGGTCGAACGACAGGTTGGTGTCCCTGCAGGCCATCTCACGACGAACGTCCTCTCGTAGGCTACACCGATAGTGGTCGATGAGGGCCCTCTCATTCCCATCCCGCATCCGCTGCTAGTGTCCGAACTCCAGTGCGAACTCCTGTGCGCTCCTCTTCCCCCTGTCGGAGAGTGGAATAGACGCTCTCCCGCCGCTTTCCCCTCAGGTGGATGATCGAAGACAGTCCTGAAGCGGCGGGAAAACTCCGCGTAGGTGATGGTGGCGGCGTCTATTCCCCTCCATTGCGGCGTTGAGCCCACTCCAACGCTTTCCCGGAGAGACAGGAGATGAGGGCGGAGACGCTCTCGTATCCCGAGGCGCCGGGTGTATGGTGGCAAGGTAAAGTTCTACCTGTAGAGAAAGCCCTGACACCCGGCTGCAGAACCGTCATATGCCCTCGGGAGCGAGAGCCGAATGCCACTGGGTTCCGGGTGCTGAGAGAGGAGGACTGGCCGTTAGGTGCTGGGATGGTGTGAAAAGGCGTGGGCACCTCCCGATTCATCAACCGCGCAGTCTGTTGGACACCTCGTCCATGGCGACCCGAAGTTGCCGGATCATGGCGTCCCTGGTAATTAAATCCGGTCCTCCAGGGAATCGGGTATCGCCGCTGTTCCTGCTGACTCCATGGAGATGGTGTGTTGTTCTGTCATGAGGTGAGGTGTATGTGTGGTGGAAGTCAGGCGACAGGACACGAGGCTCGGTCCAACAGAGTTTACTCAACAATTCCAAAAGGAAACGGTAAACAAACGACCTCCAACAATAAGAGGTGAGCATTTACGCAACAAGCGTAAAACACTAGAAAAACAAACAAGAAGCAAAACACGCAGCACAACGACAGGCGAACAACAACACACAATCCTACCAAGAAAAAAGACGGAACTTATAGGACAGGTGATGAATACACATAGGACACAGGGTGTGACAGACAGACAAAGGCAATCACACACAGAAACATAGATCGGTGGCAGCTAGTACTCCGGGGGACGGCGACCGCCGATGCCTGCTCTGTACCAGGAGGGGGAGCAGCCTGCAGATCACAAGACAGCTTTTCTCCCTACTGGTGGTTTTGATTCCAACAGAGACAGCTTTTCTCTCTCCTACTGGTGGTTTGAGGGCTGTTACAACAGAGGACACGCTTTTCTCCCCTACTGGTGGTTTGAGGGCTGTTACAACAGAGGACAGCTTTTCTCCTCTACTGGTGGTTTGAGGGCTGTTACAACAGAGGACAGCTTTTCTCCTTACTGGTGGTTTGAGGCTGTTACAACAGAGGACAGCTTTTCTC
>NW_025538127.1:0-22747 GCF_020615455.1 Coregonus clupeaformis | reverse complement strand
GTGTCACGGTTTACTAAGCCAGAACCCAGAAGCAGACCAGGACAAGGTAAGTGGTGTCAAAGGTGAGTGTTTATTTAACTGATCCACGAGTGCTGCTGAATAATCCAGGGAACAGAGCGGGCGGCGTGGATGAGTTGTTGAGGGTGCAGTAGTGGGTCCAATGATGGCTCGGCAGCCGCCGACCATCAGGCAGAGGTTGGGTGAAGGTTCCGGACGAGTGACTGCAGGGAGAACAAAACGGAGGTAAGCATACAACAAGCAAACAAGGTGCAAAACAACAAAACTAATGCTCTAAGCTCTAAGACTGATCCGCTGATAAACATACTGTTCATGGCTAACGATCCGGCAGGGAATGGATGTTAGGCCAGAGCCTAAGAAGGGTGATGATCAGGCCCAGGTGTGCAGATTGCTGATGGGATGCAGGTGCGGAAATCAAGAGAGCTCCCGCCTAGCAACGTGCCCGGCAACCAGGCAGGGAGCGTTCCAGAACCCTCGGGAAACTGGAGATCACGAGCAGAAAAACTAGTACACAGACAGGACCCGACTCAGACTGCCGGGATCGTTACAGTACCCCCCCTCCGACGAACGCCACCGGGCGGACTCCCCGGAGCGCCAGGATGGAGGCGGTAGAAGTCACGAATGAGGTCAGCATCTAAGATCTGTCGCCGCGGAATCCAACTCCTCTCTTCAGGACCATACCCCTCCCAGTCCACGAGATACTGGAAACCCCGGCCCCGCCGTCTGGAATCCATGATGCGTCGCACCGTGTAGGCAGGACCACCTCCGATCATCCGAGGAGGAGGAGGAGGAGGCGGAGGAGGCAACAGAGGACTGAGGAAAACAGGCTTGAGGCAGGAGACATGAAAGGTGGGATGGACTCTGAGCGTCCTCGGTAGTTTGAGTCGAACTGCCACCGGATTGATCACCTTCTCCACCACAAACGGACCAATGAACTTCGGTAACAACTTCCTAGACTCAGTCCGTAAAGGAAGATCCCGTGTGGCCAACCAGACCCTATCTCCGATGGTATAGGTGGGAGCGGGGATCCGGCGACGATTCGCCTGGAGCTGATACCGGTCCGAAACTCTAAGGAGTGCCTTTCTGGCCCGATGCCAGGTCCGGTGGCAACGACGAATATGGGCCTGAACAGAGGGCACTGAGAGCTCCTTCTCCTGAGAAGGGAACAAGGGAGGTTGGTAGCCATACAGGCACTGGAAGGGAGACATCCCAGTGGCAGATGTAGGGAGAGTATTGTGGGCATACTCAACCCAAGGCAACTGAGAGACCCAGGAGGTGGGGTTGGAAGAGACAAGGCAGCGTAGCGTGGATTCCATCTTCTGGTTGGCTCTCTCCGCCTGACCATTAGATTGGGGGTGAAAACCAGATGTGAGACTGACTGTAGCTCCAATGGCCAAACAGAAGGACTTCCAGACAGCAGAGGTAAACTGAGGGCCACGGTCGGAAACGATATCACTGGGCAAACAGTGGACCCTGAAAACCTCCCTAACCAGGATCTCGGACGTCTCCGAGGCAGAGGGAAGCTTGGCAATTGGCACAAAGTGGGCGAACTTGCTGAATCTGTCCACGATAGTCAGAACGACCGTGTTCCCCTCAGAAGAGGGCAACCCAGTGACAAAGTCCAGGGCCAGATGCGACCATGGTCGCCGGGGAATAGGAAGGGGGTGAAGTAGTCCAGAGCTGGGCCGATTGGTACTCTTATTCTGCGCACACACTGGACAGGCAGCAACAAAACCCCGAGTATCCTCGGCCATGGCAGGCCACCAAAAACGTCTGCGAAGAAACGCCATCGTCCGAGCCACGCCAGGGTGACAAGCCATCTTGCTGGCGTGGGACCATTTGAGGACAGCAGGACGAACCGACTCAGGCACAAACAACCGACCGGGTGGACCGTTACCGGGACCGGGCTGCGTCCGAAGGGCCGCCATCACCTCCTCCTCAATCTTCCACATAACTGCTCCCACGACGCAGTTCCGGGGGAGAATTGTCTCGGTCTTGGACCCACTCTCTTCCGTCTTGGAGAACATCCGGGACAAGGCGTCCGCCTTGCCGTTCTTAGATCCAGGTCGGAACGTCAGGGAAAAATTGAATCGTCCGAAAAACAACGCCACCTGGCCTGGACGGGAGTTGAGACGTCTAGCCGATTGCACGTAAGCAAGATTCTTGTGGTCAGTCCAGACAATAAACGGTTGCTCCGCCCCCTCCAACCAGTGGCGCCACTCCTCCAAGGCAAGTTTCACCGCGAGAAGCTCCCGGTTGCCCACATCGTAGTTCCTCTCCGCAGGCGAAAGGCGACGAGAGTAGTAGGCACAGGGATGGAATTTACTGTCCGTGGAGCATCGCTGCGACAGGATGGCGCCAACTCCCACATCAGACGCGTCCACTTCAACGACGAACTGACGGGCCGTGTCCGGTTGAGAGAGAATCGGTGCGTTGGTGAATCGTCTCTTCAAATCCAGAAACGCTCGATCCGCCTCCGGATTCCACTTGAAGGTCCTGATACTGGAAGTCAAGGCAGTTAACGGAGCGGCCACACGGCTGTAATCCCGGATGAATCTGCGGTAGAAATTCGCAAACCCCAAAAATCTCTGGAGCTGCAATCTCGTACCGGGCTGGGCCCATTCCAGAACCGCTCTAACCTTCTCCTGGTCCATCCTAATCTCTCCCCTGGAGATGATGTACCCGAGAAAGGATGTCGTGTGGGCGTGAAACTCGCACTTCTCGGCCTTCACGAACAGGCGATTCTCCAACAATCGCTGCAGAACCTGCCGGACATGCTGGACGTGGTCGGAAGGTTCCTTCGAGAAGATCAGAATGTCATCCAGGTAAACAAACACAAAGAGACCGATCATATCTCTCAGGACGTCGTTCACCATACTCTGGAATACCGCTGGAGCATATGTCAGTCCAAACGGCATCACCTGATACTCGAAGTGACCCATCGGTGTATTGAAACCCGTCAACCACTCGTCCCCCTCTCTGATCCGGACCATGTGATACGCATTGCGTAGGGTCTAGCTTGGTGAACACCGTAGCACCCTGTAAGGAGTCGAAGGCAGAACTCATCAAGGGCAGGGGATACTTGTTCTTGACCGTGATGTCATTCAACCCCCCGATAATCAATACACGGTCGAAGAGAGCCATCCTTCTTACCCACAAAGAAGAATCCTGCCCCCAGGGGTGTTGACGAGGGACGAACGAGACCAGCAGCTAGGGACTCCTTGATGTAGGTCTCCAAAGCCTCACGTTCAGGTCGGGAGATACTGTATAACCTTCCCTTGGGGTAGACAGCTCCAGGGAACAGGTTGATGGCACAATCATATGGTCGGTGGGGGAGGGAGTGACAGAGCCTTCTGCTTACTGAACACTTCCCCCAAATCGTGATATGTCTCGGGAACCAGGGACAAATCTGGGGGTTTAGCCTCAATCACCTGACTGGGAACCGAATGGGGACAGGCAGTCTTGAGACAGTTAGCATGACAATCAAGGCTCCAACTCGTTACCTTGCCCGTCACCCAATCGAACGTGGGATTGTGTTCCTTCAGCCAGGGGTATCCAAGGACCAGAGGAACATGGGAAGACGGCAGAATGAAGAATGAAATCATCTCAGAATGATTCCCCGACAACAGCATCTTAACCGGTTCAGTCCTCATCGTGATACGTGCCAGACTACTGCCGTCCAGAGTGGTAGCTTCAATGGCTTCCGGCAATTGCTCCTTGGAAAGCCCCAGCTGTTCCACCAACTCGGCATCAAGAAAGCTTCCATCGGCACCTGAATCGATCAAAGCGTTAATCGCTAAGCTCTGATTCCTGTTCATAAGGGTAGCCGGGAAACGGGGTCTGACAGAGGTATTGAGAGGTCGAAACTGGCTCGCTAAAAGTCCTCCCAACTTTAGCGAGCCGCGCAGTTTGACGACCGCCGGGAACCAGTGGCGAGGTAATGTCCCGAACCACCACAGTAGAGGCAACAGTTAGTCCTACGTCTGTGTTGGCGCTCCTCCTTGGTTAACCCGTGCCGCCCCACTTGCATGGGTTCAGAATCGGGAGACAGGACCTCTCCACTAATTCTGTGTGGTGGACGATGATCGACGTATTCTGGTCCAATCCCCGACCCGACTGGAACCTGAGAAGCTGATCGGTTGGACGGAACCCATTGCTTCTCCCTCCTTCGCTCTCGGACTCGATTATCCACCCGAATAGACAAGGCTACCAAGCTGTCCAGGTCACTAGGCTCCGGATAGGAGATCAACTCATCCTTGAGCTGCTCCGACAGACCCTGGTAAAAGGCCGCTTGCAGAGACTCCTCATTCCACCCACTCTCCACAGCCAACGTCTTGAACTCGATCACGAAGTCGGCCACGCTGCGAGTTCCTTGGCGAAGCGAAAACAGGCGCCTAGCTGCGTCCCCTCCCTCGGACGGAATGGTCGAAGAGCTTCCTCATCTCGGCCGTGAACCCCTGGTATGAAGCCATGCAGGGATCCTGTCGTTCCCAAACGGCTGAAGCCCACTCCAGCGCTCGACCACGCAGCAACTCAATCACAAAGGCTATCCTAGCCTTGTCTGTGGCATAAGAGTAGGGCTGTAGATCGAACACTAATCCACACTGCATAAGGAAGGAACGGCATCTTCCCAGCTCCCCCTCATATTTATCCGGCGTCGGAACCTTGGGCTCACGGAAGGACACAGCTCCAGAAGCGGCAGGCGAGATGGGTGAAACCGGTAGTGGATCCTCCACCGGAAACTTGCGCTGGTTCTGGACCTCCGTCAGACCGGTAGAAAGGTTCCGAACTGACAACGCGATCTCCTGTAGTACCGTGCTATGATGGCCCAACATCTTCTCCTGATGGGTAATGGCATGGCGAACAGAGTCCAGGTCCGCTGGGTTCATTACTGGCCGGATCGTTCTGTCACGGTTTACTAAGCCAGAACCCAGAAGCAGACCAGGACAAGGTAAGTGGTGTCAAAGGTGAGTGTTTATTTAACTGATCCACGAGTGCTGCTGAATAATCCAGGGAACAGAGCGGGCGGCGTGGATGAGTTGTTGAGGGTGCAGTAGTGGGTCCAATGATGGCTCGGCAGCCGCCGACCATCAGGCAGAGGTTGGGTGAAGGTTCCGGACGAGTGACTGCAGGGAGAACAAAACGGAGGTAAGCATACAACAAGCAAACAAGGTGCAAAACAACAAAACTAATGCTCTAAGCTCTAAGACTGATCCGCTGATAAACATACTGTTCATGGCTAACGATCCGGCAGGGAATGGATGTTAGGCCAGAGCCTAAGAAGGGTGATGATCAGGCCCAGGTGTGCAGATTGCTGATGGGATGCAGGTGCGGAAATCAAGAGAGCTCCCGCCTAGCAACGTGCCCGGCAACCAGGCAGGGAGCGTTCCAGAACCCTCGGGAAACTGGAGATCACGAGCAGAAAAACTAGTACACAGACAGGACCCGACTCAGACTGCCGGGATCGTTTCACTATGGGCTGTTGTGATCCAACATATTGTCGAGCGCAGAAAAACCAGACACTTCAGATGCTTCAACAGAACTAAGCCGATACAGTATTCTGTATTCCCTCTCTATCTCTGATCTCAATGCTGCTGCTCTTTGCGTGATATTGACAGTGCAGAGAGAGGACAGTTTACTTCTGATAACACAGCAGAGGCGACATTTGAGGGAGATTATTGTAATGTTTAAAGGTTACAGGATGTTTTATTCGTCAGCGATGGGAACTGTTCGCATGGCTGACCACTTTAAATCCTCCTGGGGCATTTGCATAATGATGACAAAGAGCCTGGTCGGGCAGTAGTTGGGTTCAACAACTTGACTTATACAGTGCTTTTGAATGTCTTATTTACTGGCTCTGGGAAGACATTCAACAGAATGGCAAGGCGCCTTTACAAATAGTCACATTCAGACACATCAATTTGGACTTGATAAATAAGCAAGTGTTTCTTTGAACAAATATCCCCACATCCCACTCAGTGCATGCTGAGAATATGGTGAGAGTATGGTGTCCAAATTCAGATAGATTCACAGAGGACACATCTGAATCAGAATGAAGTCCTCCTACAAAAGACTTCCATGTCTTCAATAAGAATGTATTCATTTGTATTTTGAACGTGCATTCATTCCTCCCATTGGCCTAGGACAGTCGAAGTGAAGGACAAAAGTTCCAGAGGCTGGGTTCCAATTATCCCAGCTTCTCTTATTTGAGTATTCCTAGAGAAGATTAAGAGAAACGTGTGCAGTACCATATCTATCTCCCAACGTCCTCCACCATTGAGAGGCCCACTCCAGGACATTGACCATGGGGAAAGGTATCATACAGTGCCTTGCAAAAGTATTCATCCCCCTTGGCGTTTTTACTATTTTGTTGCATTACAACCTGTAATTTAAATGGATTTTTATTTGGATTTCATGTAATGGACATACACAAAATAGTCCAAATTGGTGAAGTGAAATGAAAAAAAAATTACTTGTTTCAAATAATTCTAAAAATTAAATAACGGAAAAGTGGTGCATGCATATGTATTCACCCCCTTTGCTATGAAGCCCCTAAATAAGATCTGGTGCAACCAATTACCTTCAGAAGTCACATAATTAGTTAAATAAAGTCCACCTGTGTGCAATCTAAGTGTCACATGATCTGTCACATGATCTCAGTATATATACACCTGTTCTGAAAGGCCCCAGAGTCTGCAACACCACTAAGCAAGGGGCACCACCAAGCAAGCGGCACCATGAAGACCAAGGAGCTCTCCAAACAGGTCAGGGACAAAGTTGTGGAGAAGTACAGATCAGGGTTGGGTTATAAAAAAATATCCGAAACTTTGAACATCCCACTGAGCACCATTAAATCTATTATTAAAAAATGGAAAGAATATGGCACCACAACAAACCTGCCAAGAGAGGGCCGCCCACCAAAACTCATGGACCAGGCAAGGAGGTTATTAATCAGAGAGGCAACAAAGAGACCAAAGATAACCCTAAAGGAGCTGCAAAGTACTCCACAGAGCTGGGCATTATGAAAGAGTGGCCAGAAAAAAGCCATTGCTTAAAGAAAAAAATAAGCAAACACGTTTGGTGTTGCCAAAAGGCATGTGGGAGACTCCCCAAACATATGGAAGAAGGTACTGTGGGGATGTTTTTCATCGGCAGGGACTGGGAAACTCGTCAGAATTGAAGGAATGATGGATGCCGCTAAATGCAGGGAAATTCTTGAGGAAAACCTGTTTCAGTCTTCCAGAGATTTGAGACTGGGACGGAGGTTCACCTTCCACCAGGACAATGACCCTTAGCATACTGCTAAAGCAACACTTGAGTGGTTTAAGGGGAAACATTTAAATGTCTTGGAATGGCCTAGTCAAAGCCCAGACCTCAGTCCAATTGAGAATTTGTGGTACGACTTAAAGATTGCTGTACACCAGCGGAACCCATCCAACTTGAAGGAGCTGGAGCAGTTTTACCTTGAAGAATGGGCAAAAATCCCAGTGGCTAGATGTGCCAAGCTTATAGAGACATACCCCAAGATACTTGCAGCTGTAATTGCTGCAAAAGGTGGCTCTACAAAGTATTGACTTTGGGGGTTGAATAGTTATGCATGCTCAAGTTTTCTGTTTTTTTGTCTTATTTCTTGTTTGTTTCACAATAAAACATATTTTGCATCTTCAAAGTGGTAGGCATGTTGTGTAAGTCAAATGATACATACCCCCCAAAATCCATTTTAATTCCAGGTTGTAAGGCAACAAAATAGGAAATATGCCAAGGGGGGTGAATACTTTCGCAAGCCACTATAGAGGTGTGAGGGGCTGACTGATGGGCTCCTCCTCTTTCCTCTGCTTAAGACTTGATTTGTCTGACTGACTGCCTGTCAGAATACTCTCCATAGCTGAAACTATGGCTGACTCTATGCTAATTTATCTTTCTTTCTATGTCTGTCCCCACCCCGAAAGATATGAGCCATTTGATGGAAGTTTGTCATGTCCTTGTGGTATAAGCATCCTTCTTTGACATTCAGCCTGACATTATTGGATACTGTTTTGTCGGTCTTGTTTTCTTGCACATGCATCAGAGTAATGCCTATTTTATGTGAAAGACAAAAAAACTATCACTTGATATGTGAATTATTGCAGTCATTGCAGGGACTTACTTGACACACACTCATTTATACCTGCTTGCTCTAAGACAAACGTGAGCTGTTCAAAGTTGACCAAGTTATAGGAATAATCCACTCAAACATCTTTGGGTATTTTTTTTATTCGTCCACTGTTGATACAGTCCCAAAATGTTTTCCATGTCAGCAATCAAGTTTTAGCTTCTTGGAAGTGCTCTATATTGAAAACTTGACTGCTAACATTTTTGTTACTGTATCAAAAGTGGAATATTCCTTTTAAGGTACATTTCTGTGCCTACTGGCAAAGCAATAAACAATCTGAACGGGGTCAAAATAAATATGACTTCACCTTCTTCCCAATGTTGAGTTATTATACCATGATGAAATACCCATTATAAGTTACAGTAAGAGTTTTTCATTCTGTCTCTCTTCATAATTTCTGTATATTTGTGTTAGCTTTAAACCAATGTGATTTGTAGGGCTTTTGAGACTTCAAAGAGTGTAAAAAACTGTGCTGACTTGGATCAGAGAGAAAATATCTCATAACCAGCCCGCTGTTTAATTCCACTTACTGTCGAGCACGTAGCCAAGACAGCCCCAATCATCATCTTCAATCTAGGCTACAAACAGATCCACAACAGAATAATTACAGTACATGCTTCTTATAGGGCTTTTCCACTGCGGCACCGGTGTTACTGCTAATATACACTACCGTTCAAAAGTTTGGGGTCACTTAGAAATGTCCTTGTTTTCGAAAAAAAGCAATTTTTTTGCCCATTAAAATAACATCAAATTGATCAGAAATACAGTGTAGACATTGTTAATGTTGTAAATGGCTATTGTAGCTGGAAACGGCTGTGATGGGTGATTTGAAGGAGTCAGGCGCAGGAGGGTAAATCACAGAATACAGATTTTATTCCGGAATACAGTGTTACGCAGAAATGCGTCAAACAGTCCAGTGCGCAAAACAGGCGCACTGGAACCAGACAGGCACACAGGGAAAAAATACCCCGGCAATACAAAATACACCGAACTTAACCGAGCTCCACTCTCAAGTCTCTCTCACTAAACAATCACCTACAAGGACAAGGGGGCAGAGGGAACACTTTTACACTTACTAATGAGGGGATATGAACCAGGTGTAATAGACAAAACAAAACAAATGGAATGATGAGATGAGGAGCGGCAGTGGCTAGAAGGCCGGTGACGACGAACGCCCCGAAGCCTGCCCGAACCAGGAGAGGAGGCAGCTTCGGAGGAAGTCGTGACAGTTCTCCCCCCTTGACGCATACCTCCAGCAGCGCGCCGACACCGGCCTCGGGGACGGCCAGGAGGACGCGGAGCAAGGCGAGTCAGATGGCGACGGTGGAAATCCCGCAACAGTGAGGGATTGAGAATATCCCTAACCGGGACCCAGCACCGTTCCTCCGGACCCTACCACTCCCACTCCACGAGGTACTGAAGGCCCCCCACCCGATGCCTCGAATCCAGGATGGAACGGACGGAGTATGCCGGGGCCCCGTCGATGTCCAGAGGAGGCGGAGGGACCTCCTGCACCTCAGACTCCTGGAGCGGACCAGCCACCACCGGCCTGAGGAGAGAAACATGGAACGGGGGTTAATACGATAATCATTTGGGAGTAATAACCTATAGGTAACCTCGTTTATCCTCCTCAGGACTTATAACGGCCCCACAAACCGCGGGCTCAGCTTCCGGCAGGGCAGGCGGAGGGGCAGATTCTGGGTCGAGAGCCAGACCCGATTACCCGGTACCAAGTCCGGGGCCTCACTGCGGTGGCGGTCAACGTTGGCCTTCTGATGACGCACGGCACGTTGGAAGTGGATGTGAGCAGCGTTCCACGTCTCCTGCGCAAGCCGAAACCAGTCATCCACCGCAGGAGCCTCGGTCTGGCTCTGGTGCCACGGTGCCAGAACCGGTTGGTAACCTAAAAAACATTGAAATGGTGTTAGGTTAGTGGAGGAGTGATGGAGAGAGTTCTGGGCATATTCGGCCCATGGCAAGAACACCGACCACTCCCCCGGCCGGTCCTGGCAGTAGGACCGCAGGAACTTTCCCACATCCTGATTCACCCGTTCCACCTGCCCATTAGACTCGGGGTGAAAACCAGAGGTCAGGCTGTCCGAGACCCCCAGACGGTCCATGAACGCCTTCCAGTCCATTGATGTGAACTGGGGACCCCGGTCAGACACTATGTCCTCTGGTACCCCGTAGTGCCGGAAGATGTGTGTAAACAGGGCCTCCGCAGTCTGCAGGGCCGTGGGGAGACCGGGCAGAGGAAGGAGACGGCAGGCTTTGGAAAAGCGGTCCACAACGACCAGGATGGTGGTGTTACCTTGAGAGAGGAAGGAAGTAAGGAAATCAATACTCAGGTGAGACCATGGCCGTTGTGGAACTGGTAAAGGCTGTAACTTACCCGCTGGGAGGTACCTAGGTGCCTTACTCTGGGTGCACACAGAGGAGACATACACCCTTACGTCCTCAGCCAAGGTAGGCCACCAGTACTTTCCAGTCAGGCAGCGCACTGTACGACTGATACCTGGGTGACCAGAGGAGGGGGACGTGTGTGACCAGTAGATCACACGGTCACGGACAAGAGAAGGCACGTACTGCAGCCTAGCTGGACACTGAGGTGGAGATGGCTCTGTGTGTAACACCTGCTCTATATCCGCGTCCATCGCCCATACTACCGGCGCCACAATGCAGGAGGCCGGGAGTATGGGAGTGTTGTCTCTGCGCCTCTCCTCTGTGTCGTACAGCCGTGACAGTGCGTCTGCCTTCACGTTCTTCGTACCCGGGATGTATGATAGAGTAAAATCAAACCGGGTGAAGAATAGGGCCCACCTGGCCTGGCAAGGCTTCAGCCTCCTCGCTGCCCGGATGTACTCCAGGTTACGGTGGTCAGTCCAGACGAGGAAAGGGTGTTTCGCCCCTTCGAGCCAGTGCCTCCACACGGTCAGGGCTCAGACAACAGCCAACAGCTCCCGATCACCAACGTCGTAGTTCTGCTCCACCGGGCTGAGCTTCTTGGAGAAGAAGGCACAGGGGCGGAGCTTGGGTGGCGTGCCCGAGCATTGAGATAGGACCGTGCCTATCCCTACCTCGGATGCATCCACCTCCACTACGAACGGTAGTGATGGATCGGGGTGGGCCAGTACTGTGGCTGAGGTGAACAGACCCCTCAGTTACTGAAGGCCCTGTCAGCCTCAGCAGACCAGCGGAGCCGGGACGGCCCACCCTTCAACAGAGATGTGATGGGAGCTGCAAACTTCCCAAAGCCCCGGATAAACCTCCGATAGTAGTTGGCAAAGTCAATAGAGCGCTGCACCTCCTTTACCGTGGTTGGAGTCAGCCAATTACGCATGGCTGAAATTCCATCTCCCTCCATCTCCACACCTGAGGTGGTAATGCGGTATCCGAGGAAGGAGACAGACTGTTGGAAAAACAGACACTTTTCTGCCTTGGCATAAAGGTCATGTTCCAACAGTCGGGCCAGCACTTTGCGAACCAGGGACACATGCTCGGCGATTGTAGCGGAATACACCAGAATGTAATCGAGGTAGACCACTACACCGTGACCAAGCATGTTCCGAAACACCTCGTTCACAAAGGACTGGAAGACGGATGGAGCATACATCAAACCATAAGGCATCACCAGGTATTCATAATGCCCCGTGGATGTGCTGAGTGCTGTCTTCCACTCGTCCCCCTCTCGGACACGCACCAGGTTGTACGCACTCCGGAGATCTAATTTTGTGAAGAAACGCGCCCCATGCAAGGGGTCAAAAAGTAAAGGGGTCTGAATACTTTCCAAAGGCACTGTATACTGTTCGCACTGAGGCGGTGTGCCCTTGTAGGAAGTCCACTGCTCAAGAAGAAGCGCGCCCCATGCATTGACTCGATCACAGATGGAATGAGGGGGAGAGGATAACTAAATCGTATCGTCCCCTTGTTCAGTGATCGGTAGTCAATGCAAGGGCGCAGACCGCCGTCTTTCTTCTTCACAACTTGAGGAGGCGGGCGAAGTGGAGGGACGTATAAACCCCTGGCGCAGGGACTCGGTGACGTATGTCTCCATAGCCTCCATTTCAGCCTGTGACAGGGGATACAAATGACTCCTGGGAGGCACAGCGTCTACCCGGAGGTTTATCGCGCAATCCCTCGCCCGATGAGGTGTTAATTTGGTCGCCTACGTTTTGGAACACGCGTGTGCCAAATCAAGGTATTCGGGGGGAATGCGCACGGTGGAGGCACTGTCTGGACTTTCCACCGTGGTTGCACCAACGGAAACACCGAGACACCTACCCTGACACTCTCGCGACCACCCCGTGAGAACCCTCTGCGTCCATGAAAAGGTGGGGTTGTGGAGTGCTAACCAGGGGATACCTAACACAACAGGGAAAGCAGGAGACTCAATAATAATAAAAAAGTGACATGCTCATGATGAGTCTCGTGCGTAACCATAGTGACTGGTGCTGTAAACTCCCTAACGAACCTGGACCCTAACGCTCTGATGGGGAGAGGAATGGATAGGGGAACCAATGTAATACCTAGACTGTTTGAAAATGCCCTGTCCATAAAGTTCCAAGCTGCGCCTGAATCGACCAGCGGCTTACACTGGGGAACTACAATGGAATCAGGAAAGTTGATGGGTAGGGTACAGTGCGCAGCAGAGGGCTCTGAACGAGTGTGGGTGTTCAATACCTGGGGTGACGCGAGAGTGCCCTGCCTGCCGCCTCCAGACATTGTGCGGGATGCTGACCTTCTAGGCAGAGTTGCAAAGAAAAAGCCATATCTCAGACTGGCCAATAAAAAGAAAATATGAATATGGGCAGTCTGAGATATGGCTTTTTCTTTGCAACTCTGCCTAGAAGGTCAGCATCCCGCACAATGTCTGGAGGCGGCAGGCAGGGCACTCTCGCGTCACCCCAGGTATTGAACACCCACACTCGTTCAGAGCCCTCTGCTGCGCACTGTACCCTACCCATCAACTTTCCTGATTCCATTGTAGTTCCCCAGTGTAAGCTACTCTGCCTAGAAGGTCAGCATCCCGGAGTCACCTCTTCACTGTTGACGTTGAGGCTGGTGTTTTGCGGGTACTATTTAATTAAGCTGCCATTTGAGGACCTGTGAGGCGTCTGTTTCTCAAACTAGACACTCTTGCTGAGTTGTGCACTGGTGCCTCCCACTCCTCTTTATATTCTGGTTAGAGCCAGTTTGCGCTTTTCTGTGAAGGGAGTAATACACAGCGTTATACGAGATCTTCAGCTTCTTAGTAATTTCTCGCGTGGAATAGCCTTCATTTCTCAGAACAAGAATAGACTGACGAGTTTCAGAAGAAAGTTATTTCTTTCTGGCCATTTTGAGCCTGTAATCGAACCCACAATTGCTGATGCTCCAGATACTCAACTAGTCTCAAGAAGGCCAGTTTTATTGCTTCTTTAATCGGCATAACAGTTTTCAGCTGTGCTAACATAATTGCAAAAGGGTTTTCTAATGATCAATTAGCCTTTTAAAATGATAAACTTGGATTAGCAAACACAACGTGCCATTGGAACGCAGGACTGATGGTTGCTGATAATGGGCCTCTGTACGCCTATGTAGCTATTCCATAAAAAATCTGCCGTTTCCAGCTACAATAGCCATTTACAACATTAACAATGTCTACACTGTATTTCTGATCAATTTGATGTTATTTTAATGGACAAAAAAATAGATTTTCTTTCAAAAACAAGGACATTTCTAAGTGACCCCAAACTTTTGAATGGTAGTGTAGACCCTAGTGTTACACTAGGGAAATTGCGTTTCCATAGCTAACAGTCATCGGGCGTCCGGCATTGCCAACAGCCATTGAGGGAATGCTTCCTTTGAAATCAATGAAAGCTGCTAGACTGCTCGCATTGCGTAGTGTCCAGTGGCAGCGTCCAAGCTCAAGAATCGCAGAGGTTCAATTATCGATGGTTGACGCGCAAGTTCATTCTATCTTGTGAATTGAAATAAATTTGTTTTCTGTGTATCATGTAAAAATTCACATTGACGGCACATTGTTGGTGATGAGTGTAGTGTAGCTGAAGTGTTAAGCTGACACTACAGACTCGTGAAAAGCAGAATAAAAACACTTTGAATCCCATAAACAGTTCCTTTTGATAGGGAAAAGGCTAAATTGTTATGTTAACAACAGTTAACCATTGGTATGTTAATGTACCCAGAAAATGTCCACACTGGCTCAGGCTAGGCTAGGGGCACTTCGCCTAGCATGATCAGTGAGTTAGCCAGATAACTCCTGAGCTGATCAACTTGTACTGTACAGGATATTACTGGGTCGGGTGGCAGTTAGCCTAGCCGTTAGAGGGGTGAGCCAGCAGCCGGACGGTTGCTAGTTAGAATCCCAAGATGCCATTGCCTGCTGTTGTGTTCTTGAGCAGGGCACTTACAGTGGGGAAAAAAAGTATTTAGTCAGCCACCAATTGTGCAAGTTCTCCCACTTAAAAAGACGAGAGAGGCCTGTAATTTTCATCATAGGTACACGTCAACTATGACAGAGATATTGAGAAAAACAATTCCAGAAAATCACATTGTAGGAATTTTAATGAATTTATTTGCAAATTATGGTGGAAAATAAGTATTTGGTCAATAACAAACGTTTTTCTCAATACTTTGTTATATACCCTATGTTGGCAATGACACAGGTCAAACGTTTTCTGTAAGTCTTCACAAGGTTTTCACACACTGTTGCTGGTATTTTGGCCCATTCCTCCATGCAGATCTCCTCTAGAGCAGTGATGTTTTGGGGCTGTCGCTGGGCAACACAGACTTTCAACTCCCTCCAAAGATTTTCTATGGGGTTGAGATCTGGAGTCTGGCTAGGCCACTCCAGGACCTTGAAATGCTTCTTACGAAGCCACTCCTTCGTTGCCCGGGCGGTGTGTTTGGGATCATTGTCATGCTGAAAGACCCAGCCACATTTAATCTTCAATGCCCTTGCTGATGGAAGGAGGTTTTCACTCAAAATCTCACGATATATGGCCCCGTTCATTCTTTCCTTTACACGGATCAGTCGTCCTGGTCCCTTTGCAGAAAAACAGCCCCAAAGCATGATGTTTCCACCCCCATGCTTCACAGTAGGTATGGTGTTCTTTGGATGCAACTCAGCATTCTTTGTCCTCCAAACACGACGAGTTGAGTTTTTACCAAAAAGTTTCATCTGACCATATGACATTCTCCCAATCCTCTTCTGGATCATCCAAATGCACTCTAGCAAACTTCAGACGGGCCTGGACATGTACTGGCTTAAGCAGGGGGACACGTCTGGCACTGCAGGATTTGAGTCCCTGGCGGCATAGTGTGTTACTGATGGTAGGCTTTGTTACTTTGGTCCCAGCTCTATGCAGGTCATTCACTAGGTCCCCCCGTGTGGTTCTGGGATTTTTGCTCACCCTTCTTGTGATCATTTTGACCCCACGGGGTGAGATCTTGCGTGGAGCCCCAGATCGAGGGAGATTATCAGTGGTCTTGTATGTCTTCCATTTCCTAATAATTGCTCCCACAGTTGATTTCTTCAAACCAAGCTGCTTACCTATTGCAGATTCAGTCTTCCCAGCCTGGTGCAGGTCTACAATTTTGTTTCTGGTGTCCTTTGACAGCTCTTTGGTCTTGGCCATAGTGGAGTTTTGAGTGTGACTGTTTGAGGTTGTGGACAGGTGTCTTTTATACTGATAACAAGTTCAAACAGGTGCCATTAATACAGGTAACGAGTGGAGGACAGAGGAGCCTCGTAAAGAAGAAGTTACAGGTCTGTGAGAGCCAGAAATCTTGCTTGTTTGTAGGTGACCAAATACTTATTTTCCACCATAATTTGCAAATAAATTCATAACAAATCCTACAATGTGATTTTCTGGAGATTTTCAATTTGTCTGTCATAGTTCACGTGTACCTATGATGAAAATTACAGGCCTCTCTCATCTTTTTAAGTGGGAGAACTTGCACAATTGGTGGCTGACTAAATACTTTTTTTCCCCACTGTAACCCCCCACAACAACAGCTCCCCGGGATCCCTGTGTGGCAGCCCCCCACAACTCGGGTTCAGATCTTCATCCACGATGGATACTACAGCTGGTTCGGGTCCATCTGGCCCCACCGCCCTTCGATCCTCAAGGGGTTTGCAGACCTCCTCAGTCATTGCACCAGCTGTCGTCATCGGCAGTTCTATGGTAAGAAACATCATGGTTCCCGGGGCAAAAACCCTGTGCTGTCCTGGAGCACAAGCACAGGACATTACAAGGCTGCTTCCGACCATTCTACGACAGATGCCGGGAGCTGACTCTGTCGTATTCCATGTGGTGTCAAACTACATTAGGAGGGCTAGCTCGGAACTTCTGACAATTTGATTTTAAAGAACTGATTCTAGCACTGAAAGATTCTTCTAAAAAGCGGCCAATTATTTCAGGTTCCGGGACCATTGTTGGGCCAGGGATACAAATGACACACCTGGCTAAAATATTACTGTAGCTCTGTTGGAATCACTTTTATATATAACTTTGACACGTTCTGGAAACAGAAGATGCTCTACAGGAATGACGGAGTCCATCCAAATCATCTTGGCTCATGGACTCTGTCCACGCATTTCAAGGCTGCATTGCGACAATGACTTATCAATGACCCAAGCCCAGCTCAGGTAATCTCTACCATTGTGTCGCTGAGTTGTCGTAGTGCTGCTGCAAATATACATTGTCCCAGGGGTGTTGGCAGCCACAATGTACTGTAAGTAACTTAATTGATGTCCCTCTAACTTCCCTGAATGCCTCTTTTGATCCGACAGCTATTGTATGCAGTAATCAGGTGCCTATGAACCAGAGTTCCAGTGCCTTCAGAAAGTATTCAGACCCCTTGACTTTTTCCACATTTTGTTATGTTACAGCCTTATTCTAAAGTTGATTAAATGAATACAACTCCTCAGCAATCTACACACAATACCCCATAATGACAAAGTGAAAACGTGTTTTTAGAAATATTAGCAAATGTAAAAAAAAATACAAAACAGAAATACCTTATTTATATAAGTATTCAGTCCCTTTGCTATGAGACACAAAATTGAGGTCAAGTGCATCCTGTTTCCATTGATCATCCTTGAAATGTTTCTACAACTTGATTGGAGTCCACCTGTGGTAAATTAAATTGATTGGACATGATTTGGAAATACACACACCCGTCTATATAAGGTCCCACAGTTGACAGTGCTGTCAGAGCAAAAACCAAGACATGAGGTCGAAGAAATTGTCCATAGAGCTCCGAGACAGGATTGTCTGCAGCATTGAAGGTCCCCAAGAACACAGTGGCCTCCATCATTCTTAAATGGAAGAATCTTGGAACCACCAAGACCCATCCTAGAGCTGGCCGCCCGGCCAAACTGAGCAATTGGGGGAGAAGGGCCTTGGTCAGGGAGATGACCATGAACCCGATGGTCACTCTGACAGTGCACTAAAGTTCCTCTGTGCAGATGGGAGAACCTTCCAGAAGGACAACCATCTCAGCAGCACTCCACCAATCAGGCCTTAATGGTAGAGTGGCCAGACGGAAGCCACTCCTCAGTAAAATGCAAATTACAGTCCTCTTGGAGTTTCCCAAAAGGCACCTAAAGACTCTCAGAACATGAGAAACAAGATTCTCAAGTCTGATGAAACCAAGATTGAACTCTTTGGCCTGAATGCCAAGCGTCACGTCTAGAGGAAACCTGGCACCATCCCTACGGGGAATATGGTGGTGGCAGCATCATGCTGTGAGGATGTTTTTCAGCGGCAGGGACTAGGAGACTAGTCAGGATCGAGGGAAAGATGAACGGAGCAAAGTACAGAGAGATCCTTGATGAAAACCTGCTCCAGAGCGCTCAGGACCTCAGACTGGGGTGAATGTTCACCTTCCAACAGGACAACGACCCTAAGCACACAGCCAAGACAACGCAGGAGTGGCTTCGGAACAAGTTTCTGAATGTCCTTGAGTGGCCCAGCCAGAGACCGGACTAGAACCTGATCAAACATCTCTGGAGAGACCTAAAAATAGCAGTGCAGCAACGCTCCCCATCCAACCTGACAGAGCTTGTGAGGATCTGCAGAGAAGAATGGGAGAAACTCCCCAAATACAGGTGTGCCAAGCTTGTAGCGTCATACCCAAGAAGACTCGAGGCTGTAATCGCTGCCAAAGGTGCTTCAACAAAGTACTGAGTAAAGGGTCTGAATACTTATGTAAATGTGATATTTCCGGGTTTAAAAAAAATCAATTTGCAAGAATTCTATGCTTTGTCATTATGGGGTATTGTGTGTAGATTGATGAGGGGAATTTTTAAAACAGATGGAGCATTCATCAAACCGTACGGCATCACTAGGTATTCGTAATGCCCCATGGTTGTGCTGAATGCTGTCTTCCACTCATCCCCCTCTCGGACACGCACCAGGATGTACGCACTCCGGAGATCTAATTTTGTGAAGAAACGCGCCCCATGCAAGGGGTCAAAAAGTAAAGGGGTCTGAATACTTTCCGAAGGCACTGTATACTGTTCGCACTGAGGCGGTGTGCCCTTGTAGGAAGTCCACTGCTCAAACATAAATAACATTGGCATGTCTACTTCTGATAAACTTCCCAGTAAAGCAATCAAAACAATCAAGCATCCCACATTAAAAATATGGAGCCTAAGAAACAAGGTTCATGAAATCAATAACTTGCTAGTAATAGATGACATTCATATTCTGACTATCTCTGAAACTCACTTAGATAATACCTTTTGATGATACAATACAATAGTAACAATACATGGCTATAACGTCTACAGAAAATACAGAAATGCCAATGGGAGCAGTGTTGCAGTCTATTTTCAGAACCACATTCCTGTAAAGCTAAGAGAAAAGTATTTTAAATACTATTGAAGAAATATGGCTTCTGGTTCATCTGCTTCACCTAAAGCCCATTCTTGTGGGAAGCTGCTATAGACCACCAAGTGCTAACAGTCAGTATCTGGATAATATGTGTGAAATGCTTGATAATGTATGTGATATCAACAGAGAGATATATTTTCTTGGTAATTTCAAAATTGACTGGATTTCATCAAGCTGCCCACTCAAGAAAAAGCTTCAAACTGTAAGAAGTGACTGCAAACTGGTTCAGGTTATCAATCAACCTACCAGGGTAGTTACAAACAGCACAAGCATGAAATCATCAACATGTATTGATCATATCTTTACTAATGCTGCCAAAATTCACTTTAAAGCAGTATCCAAATCCATCGGATGTAGTGATCACAATACAGTAGCCATATCTAGGAAAACCAAAGTTCCAAAGGCTGGCCTAATATAGTGTATAAGAGGTCATAAAATAAATGTTGTAGTGATTCCTATGTTGTTGATGTAAAGAATATTTGCTGGTCTGTGGTGTGTAATGAGGAGCAACCAGACAATGCACTTGACACATTTATTAAATTGCTTATTCCAGTTACTAATAAGCATGCACCCATTAAGAAAATGACCGTAAAAACTTTTAAATCACCCTTGGATTGATGAGGAATTGAAAAATTGTATGGTTGAGAGAGATGAAGCAAAAGGAATGGCAAATAAGTCTGGCTGCACAACCGATTGGCAAACCTACTGCAAATTGAGAAATCATGTGACTAAACTGAATAAAAAGAAGAATAAATTATACTATGAAACAAAGATCAATATTATATAAAGAATGATAGTAAAAAGCTTTGAGGCACCTTAAATTACATTTTGGGCAAAAATGCAAACTCAACTGCATCATTCATTGAATCAGATGGCTCATTCATTACAAAACCTACTGATATTGCCAACTACTACTATTTTTTCATTGGCAAGATTAGCAAACCTAGGCATGACATGCCTGCAACAAATGCAGACACTACACATCCAAGTATAACTGACCAAATTTAAATCTGTAAAGTGTGTGGAAAAAGTGAAAAAATGATTGTTGTCTATCAACATTGACAAGCCACCAGTACAACTTGGATAGAAAAATACTGAGGATAATAGCGGACGATATTGCCACTCCTATTTGCCATATCTTCAATCTAAGCCTACTAGAATGTGTGTGCCCTCAGGCCTGGAGGGAAGCTAAACTCATTCCGCTACCCAAGAATAGTAAATCCCCCTTTACTGGCTCAAATAGCCTGTTACCAACCCTTATTAAACTTTTGGAAGAAATGGTGTTTGACCAGATACAGTGGGGGAAAAAAGTATTTAGTCAGCCACCAATTGTGCAAGTTCTCCCACTTAAAAAGATGAGAGAGGCCTGTAATTTTCATCATAGGTACACGTCAACTATGACAGACAAAATGAGGAAAAAAAATCCAGAAAATCACATTGTAGGATTTTTTATGAATTTATTTGCAAATTATGGTGAAAAATAAGTATTTCGTCAATAACAAAAGTTTCTCAATACTTTGTTATATACCCTTTGTTGGCAATGACCCAGGTCAAACGTTTTCTGTAAGTCTTCACAAGGTTTTCACACACTGTTGCTGGTATTTTGGCCCATTCCTCCATGCAGATCTCCTCTAGAGCAGTGATGTTTTGGGGCTGTCGCTGGGCAACACAGACTTTCAACTCCCTCTAAAGATTTTCTATGGGGTTGAGATCTGGAGACTGGCTAGGCCACTCCAGGACCTTGAAATGCTTCTTACGAAGCCACTCCTTTGTTGCCCGGGCGGTGTGTTTGGGATCATTGTCATGCTGAAAGACCCAGCCACGTTTCATCTTCAATGCCCTGGCTGATGGAAGGAGGTTTTCACTCAAAATCTCACGATACATGGCCCCATTCATTCTTTCCTTTACACGGATCAGTCGTCCTGGTCCCTTTGCAGAAAAACAGCCCCAAAGCATGATGTTTCCACCCCCATGCTTCACAGTAGGTATGGTGTTCTTTGGATGCAACTCAGCATTCTTTGTCCTCCAAACACGACGAGTTGAGTTTTTACCAAAAAGTTCTATTTGGGTTTCATCTGACCATATGACATTCTCCCAATCCTCTTCTGGATCATCCAAATGCACTCTAGCAAACTTCAGACGGGCCTGGACATGTACTGGCTTAAGCAGGGGGACACGTCTGGCATTGCAGGATTTGAGTCCCTGGCGGCGTAGTGTGTTACTGATGGTAGGCTTTGTTACTTTGGTCCCAGCTCTCTGCAGGTCATTCACTAGGTCCCCCCGTGTGGTTCTGGGATTTTTGCTCACCATTCTTGTGATCATTTTGACCCCACGGGGTGAGATCTTGCGTGGAGCCCCAGATCGAGGGAGATTATCAGTGGTCTTGTATGTCTTCCATTTCCTAATAATTGCTCCCACAGTTGATTTCTTCAACCAAGCTGCTTACCTATTGCAGATTCAGTCTTCCCAGCCTGGTGCAGGTCTACAATTTTGTTTCTGGTGTCCTTTGACAGCTCTTTGGTCTTGGCCATAGTGGAGTTTGGAGTGTGACTGTTTGAGGTTGTGGACAGGTGTCTTTTATACTGATAACAAGTTCAAACAGGTGCCATTAATACAGGTAACGAGTGGAGGACAGAGGAGCCTCTTAAAGAAGAAGTTACAGGTCTGTGAGAGCCAGAAATCTTTCTTGTTTGTAGGTGACCAAATACTTATTTTCCACCATAATTTGCAAATAAATTCATTAAAAATCCTACAATGTTATTTTCTGGAAAAATAATTCTCAATTTGTCTGTCATAGTTGACGTGTACCTATGATGAAAATTACAGGCCTCTCTCATATTTTTAAGTGGGAGAACTTGCACAATTGGTGGCTGACTAAATACTTTTTTCCCCACTGTATAATACTATTTTACAGTAAACAAATTGACAACAGACTTTCAGCATGCTTATAGGGCACAGCACTTACACAAATGACTGATGATTGGCTGAGAGAAATTGATGATAAAAAGATTGTGGGAGCTGTCTTGTTAGACTTCAGCGTTGCTATTGACTTTATCAATCATAGTCTGCTGCTGGAAAAACGTACAATACCAGTTTTTCTTTATTTTTTTACTATTTTGTAGAATAGTAGTGAAGACATCAAAACTATGAAATAACACATATGGAATAATGTAGTAACTAAAAAACAGAACAATGACTCAACACACCTCCAGGCTATGTAAGGGCTATTTTACCAAGAAGTAGAGTGATGGAGTGCTGCATCAGATGACCTGGCCTCCACAATCCCCCAACCTCAACCCAATTGAGATGGTTTGGGATTAATCGGATGGCAGAGTGAAGGAAAAGCAGCCAACAAGTGCTAAGCATATGTGGGAACTCCTTCAAGACTGTTGGAAAAGCATTCCAGATGAAGCTGGTTGAGAGAATGCCTCAAATATAAAATATATTTAGATTTGTTTACTCTTTTTTGGTTACTACATGATTCCATATGTGTTATTTCATAGTTTTGATGTCTTCTCTATTATTCTACAATGTAGAAAATAGTAAAAATAAAGAAAAACCCTTGAATGAGTAGGTGTCCAGGTAGAATCAGGAATTCCCCAGGGCAGCTGTCTAGGCCCCTTACTTTTTAAAAGCTTTACTAATGACATGCCACTCGCTTTGAGTAAAGCTGGTA
>NW_025538126.1:0-22754 GCF_020615455.1 Coregonus clupeaformis | reverse complement strand
CCTCAGTGTTTACTGTAAACACGTTCCAGAAGTTGCACAAAATTCTCAAAACATTCAAGTTTCCGCTCACAAGACCTAAAATGTGCTCTGTGCTCCCCAAAATTTGAGGGAACATTGATGCCAACCATTTGAACTTAGTTAGTCATGTTGGCAATAGAATAAGCTTTCAAATGATGCCCACTTTTCCTGTTTGAAAATTGCAATGGATTGTTTTTGGATCGTGTCAACAACAGCCATAATGGTGATGATGCAGGGCCGTGTTCCAGGTGTGATCGCTTCAGCGCCTCAACGGCATAGCTAGGAAAGATCCAATAGGACCTCATAGTTGAAGGCTCTTTCTCAACGGCATAGCTAGGAAAGATCCAATAGGACCTCATAGTTGAAGGCTCTTTCTCAACGGCATAGCTAGGAAAGATCCAATAGGACCTCATAGTTGAAGGCTCTTTCTCAACGGCATAGCTAGGAAAGATCCAATAGGACCTCATAGTTGAAGGCTCTTTCTCAACGGCATAGCTAGGAAAGATCAAATAGGACCTCATAGTTGAAGGCTCTTTCTCAACGGCATAGCTAGGAAAGATCCAATAGGACCTCATAGTTGAAGGCTCTTTCTCAACGGCATAGCTAGGAAAGATCAAATAGGACCTCATAGTTGAAGGCTCTTTCTCAAAGGCATAGCTAGGAAAGATCAAATAGGACCTCATAGTTGAAGGCTCTTTCTCAACGGCATAGCTAGGAAAGATCAAATAGGACCTCATAGTTGAAGGCTCTTTCTCAACGGCATAGCTAGGAAAGATCAAATAGGACCTCATAGTTGAAGGCTACATTTGACCAGAGTTCTTTGATGGAATCCAATTTCTGTCAATTAGAAATTGAGTAACAATTACACAATAATAAAAAGGGCCTATATGAGTTTCATTAGAATCACTAATTATGTTTGGTAGGCTAATTGTTCATTGGAAATATAAACAGTATCTGACATTAGTGTGTGTCAGATGAATGTGGGCATTATGAGGGGGTGGTTGATACAATGTTGATATATTAGTTATAAGGGGTGGTTGATACAATGTTGATATATTAATTATGAGGGGTGGTTGATACAATGTTGATATATTAGTTATGAGGGGTGGTTGATACAATGTTGATATATTAGTTATGAGGGGGTGGTTGATACAAAATGTTGATATATTAGTTATGAGGGGGTGGTTGATAAAATGTTGATATATTAGTTATGAGGGGGTGGTTGATACAATGTTGATATATTAGTTATGAGGGGGTGGTTGATACAATGTTGATATATTAGTTATGAGGGGGTGGTTGATACAATGTTGATATATTAGTTATGAGGGGGTGGTTGATACAATGTTGATATATTAGTTATGAGGGGGTGGTTGATACAATGTTGATATATTAGTTATGAGGGGGTGGTTGATACAATATTGATATATTAGTTATGAGGGGGTGGTTGATACAATGTTGATATATTCACTACCAGTCAAAAGCTGGGAAGTAGTTTCTAAAACTAACTCAGACTCAATGGGAAGTAGCTACTAACTAACTCAGACTCAATGGGAAGTAGCTACTAAAACTAACTCAGACTCAATGGGAAGTAGCTACTAAAAGTAACTCAGACTCAATGGGAAGTAGCTACTAAAACTAACTCAGACTCAATGGGAAGTAGCTACTAAAACTAACTCAGACTCAATGGGAAGTAGCTACTAAAACTAACTCAGACTCAATGGGAAGTAGCTACTAACTAACTCAGACTCAATGGGAAGTAGCTACTAAAACTAACTCAGACTCAATGGGAAGTAGCTACTAAAACTAACTCAGACTCAATGGGAAGTAGCTACTAAAACTAACTCAGACTCAATGGGAAGTAGCTACTAAAACTAACTCAGACTCAATGGGAAGTAGCTACTAAAACTAACTCAGACTCAATGGGAAGTAGCTACTAAAACTAACTCAGACTCAATGGGAAGTAGCTACTAAAACTAACTCAAACTCAATGGGAAGTAGCTACTAAAACTAACTCAGACTCAATGGGAAGTAGCTACTAAAACTAACTCAGACTCAATGGGAAGTAACTACTAAAACTAACTCAGACTCAATGGGAAGTAGCTACTAAAACTAACTCAGACTCAATGGGAAGTAGCTGCTAAAACTAACTCAGACTCAATGGGAAGTAGCTACTAAAACTAACTCAGACTCAATGGGAAGTAGCTACTAAGACTAACTCAGACTCAATGGGAAGTAGCTACTAAAACTAACTCAGACTCAATGGGAAGTAGCTACTAAAACTAACTCAGACTGAATGGGAAGTAGCTACTAAAACTAACTCAGACTCAATGGGAAGTAGCTACTAAAACTAACTCAGACTCAATGGGAAGTAGCTACTAAAACTAACTCAGACTCAATGGGAAGTAGCTGCTAAAACTAACTCAGACTCAATGGAAAGTAGCTACTAAAACTAACTCAGACTCAATGGGAAGTAGCTACTAAAACTAACTCAGACTCAATGGGAAGTAGCTACTAAAACTAACTCAGACTCAATGGGAAGTAGCTACTAAAACTAACTCAGACTCAATGGGAAGTAGCTACTAAAACTAACTCAGACTCAATGGGAAGTAGCTACTAAAACTAACTCAGGCTCAATGGAAAGTAGCTACTAAAACTAACTCAGACTCAATGGGAAGTAGCTACTAAAACTAACTCAGACTCATCATTATTTTCACCAGTGAAGCCAGAAGTTACGTGTTTTCCTCATATGAAAGTGAAAGTAAGTTTGTAGCCTACGCAGTTACAATATGGCTTTTGAAACTGTGGCGCACATTTCTCGGCAACATTAGACGTAGGATAAATGTGTTGATTTGAAGGAAAGACGGGCAGACTCTGGTAAGTCTAGGCTACACAGAACTATTATAAAGTTAAGTCGTCGTCAGACATTCAATAGACAGAGCTGGCTTGAGATATGATTCTTTATCATGCTGACCAACCTGGGCCTGGTTTCCGCGATTGGCATAGTCCTTTAGTCTCTATGGACCAGATGATGCAGCATAGAGTGTATAGTCCTTTAGTCTCTATGGACCAGATGGTAGTGTACAGTTCAGAGATGGCTTGATGTGGTGAGCAGTATAGAGTGTATAGTCCTTTAGTCTCTATGGACCAGATGGTAGTGTACAGTTCAGAGATGGCTTGATGTGGTGAGCAGCATAGAGTGTATAGTCCTTTAGTCTCTATGGACCAGATGGTAGTGTACAGTTCAGAGATGGCTTGATGTGGTGAGCAGTATAGAGTGTATAGTCCTTTAGTCTCTATGGGCCAGATGGTAGTGTACAGTTCAGAGATGGCTTGATGTGGTGTGCAGCATAGAGTGTATAGTCCTTTAGTCTCTATGGGCCAGATGGTAGTGTACAGTTCAGAGATGGCTTGATGTGGTGTGCAGCATAGAGTGCATAGTCCTTTAGTCTCTATGGACCAGTTGGCCAGTTGGTGAGGGCTAAAGCATGGGGAAAGAAACTGTTCAGATGGGGTCTATAACATCCAATCACATAGGTTTACAGCAGCTGACAGATTAAAATTCATTGCTACTAACTCAAACTGCCTTGGTTTAAATAAAGACCATTTCTGTAAAGATAAAAAAGTATAGAACTTATAAATCATGAGCCTCATCTTGAGGAGTCACCTGTGACAGCAGTCATAGGAGTGCTGATCTGGGATCCGTTTTTCCTTTTAGATCATAATGAATCAGATTAAATGGACAGGGGAGACCTGATCCTAGATCAGCACTCCTACTCTGAGACACTGCCTTTATGAATAAGGGCCCAGGAGTCAGCAGGACCAACTGGAAGTCGCTCTGGATAAGAGCTTCTGCTAAATGACGTAAATGTAGTATGAGTCAGCAGGACCAGGAAACCAAACACATGGTGTTCTAAAGTCTAGTTAGGGGGGGGAGGCGGCTGAGCTGAAACAGTAAGTAAATGTGTTCTTCTGTACAGGATCCATTTGGAGACGACCGCGCAGAAAACACTATATGGAGAGAACTGAAAAATAAAGTGAGTATTTCTGAACAATAATCTATTCTAATGGACAGAGTAAGATAATTAATACCTGGAATGAGATATTATTAGTTAGTAGAACTGCTACTTGAGCTGAGTTGCTGACAGACAGCAGTTTTCAAAGTGGAAACTAATCAGTAGGTCTATGTGTTATCAGGTAGACTATTATCATTGTCATTATGGAGACACCTATTTTACAACCCTTATTCCATGAAACATATTAACGCTGTAGAACTGATGCACATCAAGAAATAAGGTGACAAATCACAGGGAAACTACTTTAGGCGCTCTAGAGCACGTTAGATACATTCTGTCGGAGGTGGTTTAAACTGCATTCTAATGTTGACTTTGCTTATGGAAAACCATATCATGCGAAGGTTTTTACAAATGCTCAGTTCTTGGGTTTCTCGAGTGTACATTTTGAAAATGGAAGTTATGGAACTCCATCATGTGCTTCTGTTATGAGAAAAACTCCACAATGAAACTAACATTAAATGTGGAGAATGATAGATCTGTTGGCCATCAAGTAGCCTATTCATTGTTATGCCTGTCTAGGCTACTGTAGCCTGCCATTTTATACTATAAATATGTTGAAATGACTGGAGTCTTCTTGGTAAGCAACTCCGGTTTAGATTTGGCTTTGCGTTGTAGGTTATTGTCTTGCTGAAAGGTGTATTCCTCTCCCAGTGTCTACGTCTAGGCTACGTCTAGGCTACATTTCAAGCTGTCTTTGAAAAGCCAGTCAGGTAAAAATCTTCCGTCTTAATTAAAGGGGCAGTGTCGTATTTTGAGACATTGTCTAATTCTCTGTCTGGTAATAATAATTAATTGTATTTTGTAAAGTGGTTTCTTGCATCATACAACACAATACAATGCAATTTACAATCAGCTATTTGGCCCATGAAGTTACAGACCAAGTAAGAAATAATTAATGCCAAGCCCTTCATAATGTAAAAACGTTTTTTAAAAGTCTCATTCAATGTAGGCCTTCATTGAAACCCCACATATAGGCTACTGTAGGCTTTATCATAGAAATCAAAAGCTATTTCCATGTGAAAATGTTCTGGGATTTACTCCATTGGTTTTGTTGGTAGACCTATATTATGCTCAAATAGACAGAATAACCTGTTGGCTACTGTCTACAACTGTCAGGGTACAGCCTATTGGCTACTGTCTACAACTGTCAGGGTACAGTCTATTGGCTACTGTCTACAACTGTCAGGGTACAGCCTATTGGCTACTGTTTACAGCTGTAAGGGTACAGCCTATTGGCTACTGTCTACAACTGTCAGGGTACAGCCTATTGGCTACTGTCTACAACTGTCAGGGTACAGTCTATTGGCTACTGTCTACAACTGTCAGGGTACAGCCTATTGGCTACTGTTTACAGCTGTAAGGGTACAGCCTATTGGCTACTGCCTACAACTGTCAGGGTACAGCCTATTGGCTACTGTTTACAACTGTAAGGGTACAGCCTATTGGCTACTGCCTACAACTGTAAGGGTACATCCTATTGGCTACTGTCTACAACTGTCAGGGTACAGCCTATTGGCTACTGTCTACAACTGTAAGGGTACATCCTATTGGCTACTGTCTACAACTGTCAGGGTACAGCCTATTGGCTACTGTCTACAACTGTAAGGGTACAGCCTATTGGCTACTGCCTACAACTGTAAGGGTACATCCTATTGGCTACTGTCTACAACTGTCAGGGTACAGCCTATTGGCTACTGTCTAAAACTGTAAGGGTACATCCTATTGGCTACTGTCTACAACTGTCAGGGTACAGCCTATTGGCTACTGTTTACAACTGTAAGGGTACAGCCTATTGGCTACTGCCTACAACTGTAAGGGTACAGCCTATTGGCTACTGTTTACAACTGTAAGGGTACAGCCTATTGGCTACTGCCTACAACTGTAAGGGTACATCCTATTGGCTACTGTCTACAACTGTAAGGGTACAGCCTATTGGCTACTGTCTACAACTGTCAGGGTACAGCCTATTGGCTACTGTCTACAACTGTCAGGATACAGCCTATTGGCTACTGTCTACAACTGTAAGGGTACAGCCTATTGGCTACTGTCTACAACTGTAAGGGTACATCCTATTGGCTACTGTCTATAACTGTCAGGGTACATCCTATTGGCTACTGTCTAAAACTGTAAGGGTACAGCCTATTGGCTACTGTCTACAATTGTAAGGATACAGCCTATTGGCTACTGTCTACAACTGTAACGGTACAGCCTATTGGCTACTGTCTACAACTGTCAGGGTACAGCCTATTGGCTACTGTCTACAACTGTCAGGATACAGCCTATTGGCTACTGTCTACAACTGTCAGGGTACAGCCTATTGGCTACTGTCTACAACTGTAAGGGTACATCCTATTGGCTACTGTCTACAACTGTAAGGGTACAGCCTATTGGCTACTGTCTACAACTGTCAGGGTACAGCCTATTGGCTACTGTCTACAACTGTCAGGATACAGCCTATTGGCTACTGTCTACAACTGTAAGGGTACAGCCTATTGGCTACTGTCTACAACTGTAAGGGTACATCCTATTGGCTACTGTCTACAACTGTCAGGGTACATCCTATTGGCTACTGTCTACAACTGTAAGGTTACATCCTATTGGCTACTGTCTATAACTGTAAGGGTACATCCTATTGGCTACTGTCTACAACTGTCAGGGTACATCCTATTGGCTACTGTCTACAACTGTAAGGGTACATCCTATTGGCTACTGTCTATAACTGTCAGGGTACATCCTATTGGCTACTGTCTAAAACTGTAAGGGTACAGCCTATTGGCTACTGTCTACAATTGTAAGGATACAGCCTATTGGCTACTGTCTACAACTGTAAGGGTACAGCCTATTGGCTACTGTCTACAACTGTCAGGGTACAGCCTATTGGCTACTGTCTACAACTGTCAGGATACAGCCTATTGGCTACTGTCTACAACTGTCAGGGTACAGCCTATTGGCTACTGTCTACAACTGTCAGGGTACAGCCTATTGGCTACTGTCTACAACTGTAAGGGTACATCCTATTGGCTACTGTCTACAACTGTCAGGGTACAGCCTATTGGCTACTGTTTACAACTGTAAGGGTACAGCCTATTGGCTACTGCCTACAACTGTAAGGGTACAGCCTATTGGCTACTGTTTACAACTGTAAGGGTACAGCCTATTGGCTACTGCCTACAACTGTAAGGGTACATCCTATTGGCTACTGTCTACAACTGTAAGGGTACAGCCTATTGGCTACTGTCTACAACTGTCAGGGTACAGCCTATTGGCTACTGTCTACAACTGTCAGGATACAGCCTATTGGCTACTGTCTACAACTGTAAGGGTACAGCCTATTGGCTACTGTCTACAACTGTAAGGGTACATCCTATTGGCTACTGTCTACAACTGTAAGGGTACATCCTATTGGCTACTGTCTACAACTGTAAGGTTACAGCCTATTGGCTACTGTCTACAACTGTAAGGGTACATCCTATTGGCTACTGTCTAAAACTGTCAGGGTACATCCTATTGGCTACTATCTACAACTGTAAGGGTACATCCTATTGGGTACTGTCTACAACTGTCAGGGTACATCCTATTGGCTACTGTCTAAAACTGTAAGGGTACAGCCTATTGGCTACTGTCTACAACTGTAAGGGTACAGCCTATTGGCTACTGTCTACAACTGTAACGGGTACAGCCTATTGGCTACTGTCTACAACTGTCAGGGTACAGCCTATTGGCTACTGTCTACAACTGTCAGGGTACAGCCTATTGGCTACTGTCTACAACTGTCAGGGTACAGCCTATTGGCTACTGTCTACAACTGTAAGGGTACATCCTATTGGCTACTGTCTACAACTGTAAGGGTACAGCCTATTGGCTACTGTCTACAACTGTCAGGGTACAGCCTATTGGCTACTGTCTACAACTGTCAGGATACAGCCTATTGGCTACTGTCTACAACTGTAAGGGTACAGCCTATTGGCTACTGTCTACAACTGTAAGGGTACATCCTATTGGCTACTGTCTAAAACTGTCAGGGTACATCCTATTGGCTACTGTCTACAACTGTAAGGTTACATCCTATTGGCTACTGTCTATAACTGTAAGGGTACATCCTATTGGCTACTGTCTAAAACTGTCAGGGTACATCCTATTGGCTACTATCTACAACTGTAAGGGTACATCCTATTGGGTACTGTCTATAACTGTCAGGGTACATCCTATTGGCTACTGTCTAAAACTGTAAGGGTACAGCCTATTGGCTACTGTCTACAATTGTAAGGATACAGCCTATTGGCTACTGTCTACAACTGTAAGGGTACAGCCTATTGGCTACTGTCTACAACTGTCAGGGTACAGCCTATTGGCTACTGTCTACAACTGTCAGGATACAGCCTATTGGCTACTGTCTACAACTGTCAGGGTACAGCCTATTGGCTACTGTCTACAACTGTCAGGGTACAGCCTATTGGCTACTGTCTACAACTGTAAGGGTACAGCCTATTGGCTACTGTCTACAACTGTCAGGGTACAGCCTATTGACTACTGTCTACAACTGTCAGGGTACAGCCTATTGGCTACTGTCTACAACTGTCAGGGTACAGCCTATTGGCTACTGTCTACAACTGTCAGGGTACAGCCTATTGACTACTGTCTACAACTGTCAGGGTACAGCCTATTGGCTACTGTCTACAACTGTCAGGATACAGCCTCAGTGTTTACTGTAAACGCGTTCCAGAAGTTGCACAAAATTCTCAAAACTTTCAAGTTTCCACTCACAAGACCTAAAATGTGCTCTGTACTCCCCAAAATTCGAGGGAACATTGATGCCAACCATTTGAACTTAGTTAGTCATGTTGGCAATAGAATAAGCTTTCAAATGATGCCCACTGATCCCGTTTGTCACGATCGTCGTATAGAGATGAGGACCAAGGCGCAGCGTTGAATGCGAACATATTATTTATTATACTGATCACACGATCAAAACAACAAAACGATGACGTGACAGTCAATGGTCATACAAAAACCAACACGAACAAGAAACCACAAATAATGAATGCCTAACGGCTACCTAAGTATGACTCCCAATCAGAGACAACGAGCTACAGCCGTCTCTGATTGGGAGCCACCCTGGCCAACATAGATCTACAACCACTAGAACATAAACAAATGAAAACTCACACCCTGGCTCAACATACTAGAGTCCCCAGAGCCAGGGCGTGACAGTACCCCCCCCTAAAGGCGCGGACTCCGACCGCGCCAACCAAATACCACAGGGGAGGGACCGGGTGGGCACTCCGCTTAGGCGGCGGATCCGGCTCCGGGCCTGATCCCCGCTCCCTCTCCAACCCCCCAAAGTACCCCTGGTCCGGTCTGGCCCCGCTGGCCGGAGCTGGACTGCACACTGGTGGAGCGGATTGCTCTAGCTCCGGCGTGAAGCATCTGACCGGTGCCGGACCAGCCACCGGTGGAACAGGCACGGGCCGTGCCGGACTGACGACGCACACCACTGGCTTGGTGTGGGGAGCAGGAGCGGGCCGAGCCGGGCTGACGAAACGCACCACTGACTTGGTGCGGGGAGCAGGAGCGGGCCGGACCGGGCTGACGAAGCGCACCACTGACTTGGTGCGGGGAGCAGGAACGGGCCGTACCGGGCTGACGAAGCGGACCACTGACTTGGTGCGGGGAGCAGGAATGGGCCGGACCGGGCTGACGAAACGCACCACTGACTTGGTGCGGGGAGCAGGAACGGGCCGAGCCGGGCTGACGAAGCGCACCACTGACTTGGTGCGGGGAGCAGGAATGGGCCGGACCGGGCTGACGAAACGCACCACTGTTTTGGTGCGGGGAGCAGGAACGGGCCGAGCCGGGCTGACGAAGCGCACCACTGACTTGGTGCGGGGAGCAGGAACGGGCCGAGCCGGGCTGACGAAGCGCACCACTGTCTTGGTGCGGGGAGCAGGAATGGGCCGGACCGGGCTGACGAAACGCACCACTGACTTGGTGCGGGGAGCAGGAACAGGCCGGACCGTACTGGGGACACACACCACTGGTCCTACACCGGGATCTGGAATGGGCCGGACCGGACTGGTAACATACCCCAGCACCTCTCGCCGTGCCTCTACACCTTCCATCCCCTCTTCGACCAGTGGCCCCCGTAACCTGGCGGCCTCCTCTGCCAACACGCTGGGCCGCTCTGCCGCGGTCTCCTGCTGGCCCGTCGTCCACGGCGTTAGCCCCCCCCTAAAAAATTTCTGGGCATCTCTCCCCGTGGACCAGGCCTCCATGTCTCTCGCCAGACTCATAACCCCACTGCTCCAAAGTCCAACCTCTCTCCTCTTCACTCGGCTTGGCCCAGTCGAGACTCTTACTCCACTGCTCCCAAGTCCATCCTCTCTCCTCTTCACGCTGCTTGGTCCTGTTATGGTGGTTTCTTCTGTCACGATCGTCGTATAGAGATGAGGACCAAGGCGCAGCGTTGAATGCGAACATATTATTTATTATACTGATCACACGATCAAAACAACAAAACGATGACGTGACAGTCAATGGTCATACAAAAACCAACACGAACAAGAAACCACAAATAATGAATGCCTAACGGCTACCTAAGTATGACTCCCAATCAGAGACAACGAGCTACAGCCGTCTCTGATTGGGAGCCACCCTGACCAACATAGATCTACAACCACTAGAACATAAAAAATTGAAAACTCACACCCTGGCTCAACATACTATAGTCCCCAGAGCCAGGGCGTGACACCGTTTGAAAATTGCAATGGATTGTTTTTGGATTGTGTAAACAACAGCCGTAATGGTGATGATGCAGGGCCGTGTTCCAGGTGGGATCGCTTCAGCGCCTCAACGGCAGAGCTAGGAAAGATCAAATAGGACCTCATAGTTGAAGGCTACATTTGACCAGAGTTCTTTGATGGAATCCAATATCTGTCAATTAGAAATTGAGTAACAATTACACAATAATAAAAAGGGCCTATATGAGTTTCATTAGAATCACTAATTATGTTTGGTAGGCTAATTGTTCATTGGAAATATAAACAGTATCTGACATTAGTGTGTGTCAGATGAATGTGGGCATTATGAGGGGGTGGTTGATACAATGTTGATATATTAGTTATGAGGGGTGGTTGATACAATGTTGATATATTAATTATGAGGGGTGGTTGATACAATGTTGATATATTAGTTATGAGGGGTGGTTGATACAATGTTGATATATTAGTTATGAGGGGGTGGTTGATACAAAATGTTGATATATTAGTTATGAGGGGGTGGTTGATACAATGTTGATATATTAGTTATGAGGGGGTGGTTGATACAATGTTGATATATTCACTACCAGTCAAAAGCTGGGAAGTAGTTTCTAAAACTAACTACGACTCAATGGGAAGTAGCTACTAACTAACTCAGACTCAATGGGAAGTAGCTACTAAAACTAACTCAGACTCAATGGGAAGTAGCTACTAAAACTAACTCAGACTCAATGGGAAGTAGCTACTAAAACTAACTCAGACTCAATGGGAAGTAGCTACTAAAACTAACTCAGACTCAATGGGAAGTAGCTACTAAAACTAACTCAGACTCAATGGGAAGTAGCTACTAAAACTAACTCAGACTCAATGGGAAGTAGCTACTAAAACTAACTCAGACTCAATGGGAAGTAGCTACTAAAACTAACTCAGACTCAATGGGAAGTAGCTACTAAAACTAACTCAGACTCAATGGGAAGTAGCTGCTAAAACTAACTCAGACTCAATGGGAAGTAGCTACTAAAACTAACTCAGACTCAATGGGAAGTAGCTACTAAGACTAACTCAGACTCAATGGGAAGTAGCTACTAAAACTAACTCAGACTCAATGGGAAGTAGCTACTAAAACTAACTCAGACTCAATGGGAAGTAGCTACTAAAACTAACTCAGACTCAATGGGACGTAGCTACTAAAACTAACTCAGACTCAATGGGAAGTAGCTACTAAAACTAACTCAGACTCAATGGGAAGTAGCTGCTAAAACTAACTCAAACTCAATGGAAAGTAGCTACTAAAACTAACTCAGACTCAATGGGAAGTAGCTACTAAAACTAACTCAGACTCAATGGGAAGTAGCTACTAAAACTAACTCAGACTCAATGGGAAGTAGCTACTAAAACTAACTCAGACTCAATGGGAAGTAGCTACTAAAACTAACTCAGACTCAATGGGAAGTAGCTACTAAAACTAACTCAGACTCAATGGGAAGTAGCTACTAAAACTAACTCAGACTCAATGGGAAGTAGCTACTAAAACTAACTCAGACTCAATGGGAAGTAGCTACTAAAACTAACTCAGACTCAATGGGAAGTAGCTACTAAAACTAACTCAGACTCAATGGGAAGTAGCTACTAAAACTAACTCAGGCTCAAAGGAAAGTAGCTACTAAAACTAACTCAGACTCAATGGGAAGTAGCTACTAAAACTAACTCAGACTCAATGGGAAGTAGCTACTAAAACTAACTCAGGCTCAATGGAAAGTAGCTACTAAAACTAACTCAGACTCAATGGGAAGTAGCTACTAAAACTAACTCAGACTCAATGGGAAGTAGCTACTAAAACTAACTCAGGATCAATGGGAAGTAGCTACTAAAGCTAACTCAGACTCAATGGGAAGTAGCTACTAAAACTAACTCAGACTCAATGGGAAGTAGCTACTAAAACTAACTCAGACTCAATGGGAAGTAGCTACTAAAACTAACTCAGACTCAATGGGAAGTAGCTACTAAAACTAACTCAGACTCAATGGGAAGTAGCTACTAAAACTAACTCAGGCTCAATGGAAAGTAGCTACTAAAACTAACTCAGACTCAATGGGAAGTAGCTACTAAAACTAACTCAGACTCAATGGGAAGTAGCTACTAAAACTAACTCAGACTCAATGGGAAGTAGCTACTAAAACTAACTCAGGCTCAATGGGAAGTAGCTACTAAAACTAACTCAGACTCAATGGGAAGTAGCTACTAAAACTAACTCAGGCTCAATGGGAAGTAGCTACTAAAACTAACTCAGACTCAATGGAAAGTAGCTACTAAAACTAACTCAGACTCAATGGGAAGTAGCTACTAAAACTAACTCAGACTCAATGGGAAGTAGCTACTAAAACTAACTCAGGCTCAATGGGAAGTAGCTACTAAAACTAACTCAGACTCAATGGGAAGTAGCTACTAAAACTAACTCAGACTCAATGGGAAGTAGCTACTAAAACTAACTCAGACTCAATGGGAAGTAGCTACTAAAACTAACTCAGACTCAATGGGAAGTAGCTACTAAAACTAACTCAGACTCATCATTATTTTCACCAGTGAAGCCAGAAGTTACGTGTTTTCCTCATATGAAAGTGAAAGTAAGTTTGTAGCCTACGCAGTTACAATATGGCTGTTGAAACTGTGGCGCACATTTCTCGGCAACATTAGACGTAGGATAAATGTGTTGATTTGAAGGAAAGACGGGCAGACTCTGGTAAGTCTAGGCTACACAGAACTATTATAAAGTTAAGTCGTCGTCAGACATTCAATAGACAGAGCTGGCTTGAGATATGATTCTTTATCATGCTGACCAACCTGGGCCTGGTTTCCGCGATTGGCATAGTCCTTTAGTCTCTATGGACCAGATGATGCAGCATAGAGTGTATAGTCCTTTAGTCTCTATGGACCAGATGGTAGTGTACAGTTCAGAGATGGCTTGATGTGGTGTGCAGCATAGAGTGTATAGTCCTTTAGTCTCTATGGGCCAGATGGTAGTGTACAGTTCAGAGATGGCTTGATGTGGTGTGCAGCATAGAGTGCATAGTCCTTTAGTCTCTATGGACCAGATGGCCAGTTGGTGAGGGCTAAAGCATGGGGAAAGAAACTGTTCAGATGGGGTCTATAACATCCAATCACATAGGTTTACAGCAGCGGACAGATTAAAATTCATCGCTACTAACTCAAACTGCCTTGGTTTAAATACAGACCATTTCTGTAAAGATAAAAAGTATAGAACTTATACATCCTGAGCCTCATCTTGAGGAGTCACCTGTGACAGCATTCATAAAGAGTAGAATACTGATCTGGGATCAGTTTAGCCTTTTAGATCATAATGAATCAGACTAAATGGACAGGGGGGGGACCTGGTCCTAGATCAGCACTCCTCCTCTGGGACACTGCCTTTATGAATAAGGGCCCAGGAGTCAGCAGGACCAACTGGAAGTCACTCTGGATAAGAGCTTCTGATAAATACTATGTAAAGCAGGACCAGGAAACCAAACACATGGTGTTGTAAAGTCTAGTTACAGCAGGTGGTTACTGCCATCTAGTGGAAGATACCAATAAAACACATGGTGTTGTAAAGTTTAGTTACAGCATACTCCATCTAGTGAAATACCAATACACATGTGTTGTAAAGTCTAGTTACAGCAGTGGTTTACTGCCATCTAGTGGAAGATACCAATAAAACACTTTATTATCAGGATGGGGAGACGGCTGAGCTGAAACTGAAAGTAAATGTTTATTTTGTACAGGATCCATTTTGAGACGACCGCGCAGAAAACACTATATGGAGAGAACTGAAAAATAAAGTAAGTATTTCTGAACAATAATCTATTCTAATGGACAGAGTAAGATAATGAATACCTGGTATGAGATATTACTAGTTAGTAGAACTGCTACTTGAGCTTAGTTGCTGACAGACAGCCGTTTTCAAAATGGAAACTAATCAGTAGGTCTACATGTTATCAGCAAAACGTCTGGTGAAGATGGTGCAGGAGCTTTTCAATGATATGGTTTGATGTTTATCTCAGGGTTTCTCAATCCTTTTGTTCTTCGCCAGCATATACCCACCTGATTCAACTAATCATCAAATATTTTAAGACAGTTTATTTGAGGACTGTTAACAATTATTAAAGGCCTACAGTAAATCATATTTTGGAGAGAAAAAACACAACTAAACCTGGTTTGGAGTAAATTATAAGTTTAGCTAAAATAATGTAAGAGATGTCTTGAAGAAGCACTATAAAAAAAAAATGGAATCAAGATTTAGCACAATGTCAGGAGTTACTGCAATCACATGCAACTGACTGTTAGCGCCACCCTCTGGTTACTATTGGTATATAAAGGGGTGAGGCCATGACTACAGTTGAAACTGAAAATAACAAAGTATCTGTACAGGGGCCATTTTGAGATGACAGAGCAGCTCATAGTTTAATCTCTAAACTGCAACGCAGTTTGAAAGTAAAGTGAGTATTTCAGGTTAATAATCTAGAATAAAGGGAACATTAGGAATTCACCAAACTAGTGTTGGAGTGCTGCTGGGCCATTCCTACCATGCAGAGCCTTTTCTGGCCCCAGGAAATATCACTTCTTATTTAGTGGAAAATGTGGATTCCAAAAGGCTTTAAATATAAAGTCAGGTGTCCTTTACCTTAAACTGGAGGCAAAAGAAACGCACACCTGTTTAGGAGAGGTGCTGGCTAGCAGAGTAGAACACCTGTTTAGGAGAGGTGCTGGGTAGCAGAGTAGAACACCTGTTTAGGAGAGGTGCTGGGTAGCAGAGTAGAACACCTGTTTAGGAGAGGTGCTGGCTAGCAGAGTAGAACACCTGTTTAGGAGAGGTGCTGGGTAGCAGAGTAGAACACCTGTTTAGGAGAGGTGCTGGGTAACAGAGTAGAACACCTGTTTAGGAGAGGTGCTGGCTAACAGAGTAGAACACCTGTTTAGGAGAGGTGCTGGCTAACAGAGTAGAACACCTGTTTAGGAGAGGTGCTGGCTAACAGAGGAGAACACCTGTTTAGGAGAGGTGCTGGGTAGCAGAGTAGAACACCTGTTTAGGAGAGGTGCTGGGTAACAGAGTAGAACACCTGTTTAGGAGAGGTGCTGGCTAACAGAGGAGAACACCTGTTTAGGAGAGGTGCTGGGTAGCAGAGGAGAACACCTGTTTAGGAGAGGTGCTGGCTAGCAGAGTAGAACACCTGTTTAGGAGAGGTGCTGGCTAACAGAGTAGAACACCTGTTTAGGAGAGGTGCTGGCTAACAGAGTAGAACACCTGTTTAGGAGAGGTGCTGGCTAACAGAGGAGAACACCTGTTTAGGAGAGGTGCTGGCTAACAGAGTAGAACACCTGTTTAGGAGAGGTGCTGGCTAACAGAGTAGAACACCTGTTTAGGAGAGGTGCTGGCTAGCAGAGTAGAACACCTGTTTAGGAGAGGTGCTGGGTAACAGAGTAGAACACCTGTTTAGGAGAGGTGCTGGGTAGCAGAGAAGAACACCTGTTTAGGAGAGGTGCTGGCTAACAGAGTAGAACACCTGTTTAGGAGAGGTGCTGGCTAACAGAGTAGAACACCTGTTTAGGAGAGGTGCTGGTTAACAGAGTAGAACACCTGTTTAGGAGAGGTGCTGGCTAACAGAATAGAACACCTGTTTAGGAGAGGTGCTGGGTAGCAGAGTAGAACACCTGTTTAGGAGAGGTGCTGGCTAACAGAGTAGAACACCTGTTTAGGAGAGGTGCTGGGTAGCAGAGTAGAACACCTGTTTAGGAGAGGTGCTGGGTAACAGAGTAGAACACCTGTTTAGGAGAGGTGCTGGCCAGCAGAGTAGAACACTTGTAAAAGAAAAGGAGAGTCTCACTCTATGAGCTCAGATGAAATAATGTAATAACCTGATGACCAACGTTTCAACAGACAGCTGTCTTCATCATTTCCCTTAAAAATACCAAAATATGGATCCTGAAAGGGAATTTGATGCATTTTCATATGGGTTAATGTCGACTTTGCTTATGGAAAACCATATCATGCGAAGGTTTTTACACTCAGTTCTTGGGTTTCGTGAGTGGAAATTTGACATTTTGAAAATGGAAGTTATGGAACTCCATCATGTGCTTCTGTTATGAGAAAAACTCCACAATGAAACTGACATTAAATGTGGAGAATGTTAGATCTGTTGACCATCAAGTAGCCTATTAATTGTTATGCCTGTCTAGGCTACTGTAGTCTACCGTTTTATACTATAAATATGTTGAAATGACTGGAGTCGTTGCAAATCATTTTGTGCCACTTGTGTAGCCAACCTGGAGCTGGCAAACAGATGTAATAAATAGCCTTTAACTTCAGTTTATTGTTGTTGTAGCCTTGTGTTATTATGTAATTATTAATGGCCGTGTTTAGTTAATTCAATTGGAAGTTAAAGTGTCACCATGGTCACAGTTCTATCTCAATTGCTGATCAGATGTTAGAATGCATTAGATTGAAGGTAACAGTCAGCCAGATTAGGCTACAGGTAAATAAATAACCTGGCTGTTGTTGACAAGCATAGGCCTATTCAGTTCATATCCATATTATTAATATTTGATTCATTGATTGAAATTACGACCCCATCCTCAGTAGCCTATTCCAGCAGGCTACTGGGTAACAGAAGCACTTCCTACCTCAACATCGCCTTGCTATTCATGTTAAATAAATTAGTCTGTCTACTTGAACTAAGCAAGCTGCTAAATCATTCAGCTTACATCTTGCCTACATGTTGCCCAGGCTACTGGAATAAGATGTAGGCCTATCAGGGAAATATATTTTGGGATAGTTTTCAGGCCTTGTGGGCGGGTTTTGAGGAGTCATTGGGCTAGAAAAGTAATTGCATTAAATAACCTGACTGTTTGGATGTGTCTGTTAGTTAATGTTTTATTTCTGAGAGATCATGAATAAAAGAGAACAATTGACATTCAATAATTAGTTGTCACTGTGTTAACCACAACCAACATGCTGGATCTCTGTTTAGGGGTCAGTGGTCTAAAATGAGTCTCTCTGGGGAGAGAGAGGAGGGGGGCCCTGCCTCTAAAATGAGTCTCTCTGGGGAACATGACACCAAAGCTAAGAGGTGAGCTGACAATATTGTTTAAGAATTTATATTAGAAAATGCTATATAGGAGAAAAGAAAATCACATTTGTGTTTTTTCATCAGAAATTATTACTAATAGGTACCTTCAATGTAACTATTGTAGATTTGAGATGTGATTTAAAACCATTGTTTAGCTGGAATGTAATGTTCGTATCCTGTATATTTGACTGTGATACGTGGTCGTCTCACCTAGCTACCTTAAGATGAATGCATTTACAGATGCCATATCTTAATTTGACCCAGTTTCTCACAGCAGGAACATAATCCTGCAGCAATAGCAAATGTGTATTTTTAGGTGGATTATAATTAAGGGATATTTTCTGTAGGGGTTCATACATTTTTCATCAGGGAAAATCAAGTCTGACATTTTAAAGTGGAAATTACACACTGTAGACACCTTTATAAAGCCTTGTAGTGGTTTAATAATTTATTTAAACAATAAAAGCTAATTGACCAACATTTCTGAAAATGGATATATAGCGTTTTGGAATGAAACTCTTGTTTCCCCATCTGAGCTCAAAGTAGATGAGAGATGTAATGTTTGTCTCTGTTGTGTTGAAGTCCAATCAAGCAGGAGAGACCAGCCTCCCCTGTACCCAGCTGTGTGTCCATGAAGAGTGACTGGTCTATGGATCGTCCTATACGGTTTAGAGAGGGAGACTTTTCTACTGAACAAAGGTAAGAAGAAATCATGGGTCATGGTCAGTGAGTTAAACAACACTGTCTCTAGTCATTTCTCCTCTCCCATTTTCCCATTTATTTTTGTTGTTTTCATAATCCATAGGCTAATCCTTTCTTCCATTTTCATAGTCCTGAAACAATATTAAACAAACACAACATTCCCTCCCTGTGTGTGTGTGTGTCTGTCAGTGAGTGTGTGTGTGTGAGTGTGTGTGCACTCCCTGGATGAGGAGATGTAATCTCTATCCTGATTGCCTAGTCACTTTTAACCCTACCTACATGTACATATTACCTCAACTACCTGGTACCCCTGCACGTTGACTCAGTACTCCTTATAGCCTCATTATTATTATTTTATTATGTTACTATTTCCTTTTTTTATTTAGCTAATTTTTGTTACTTTTTAACTAAATTGTTGGGAAAGGGCTCTTAAGTAAGCATTTGACGGTAAAGTGTACCACTGTTGTATTCGGCGCATGTGACATACAATTTCATTTAATTTAATTTGAAGGTCATGCGTAAAAACATGTCATCAGGTCGAGCAGTCGTCTCACGCCGAACGGTCGTCTCATGCCGAACTGCGCATGTGCAGGCCGTCAAATCAAAGGCACTCCTTCCATATAAAGTTGTTTTTGACTAACATGAAAACGTGTCAGTTTGTCACTTTCACGAGGTTGAAGTAATAATGTGTTCAACTACTAAAGACAGAACATTTATAAAATGAACAAATCAATCAATCCAAATTAGATTTGTCACATGCTCCTAATACAACAGGTGTAGACCTTACTGTGAAATGCTTACTTACGAGCCCTTAACCAACAATGCTGAGTTAAAAAATGTTTTACTAACAACTAAGGAAGTCATTTTTACTTCTTTGACTTCTCAAACCCTAAACCCTGGCCTGGTCTGCTTCATATGTGTACCACAATTATATATTTTTTTACATCAGCAGTTGTCACAAAGTGCTTATATAGAAACCCAGTCTAAAACCCCAAAGAGCAAGCAATGCAGATGTAGAAGCACGGTGGCTAGGAAAAACTCCCTAGAAAGGCAGGAACCTAGGAAGAAACCTAGAGAGGAACCAGGCTCTGAGGGGTTGCCAGTCCTCTTCTGGCTGTGCTGGGGGGAGATTATAAGAGGATATGGCCATTCAGTTCAGATCGTTTTTCAAGATTTTAAAATGTTCATAGATGATCAGCAGGGTCAAATAATAATCACTGTGGTTATAGAGGGTGCAACACGTCAGCACCTCAGGAGTAAATGTCAGTTGGCTGTTCATAGCCAAGCATTCAGAGGTCAAGACAGCAGGTGTTGTAGAGAGAGAGAAGGAGAGGGAGAGAGAGAGAGAGAGGGTCGAAACAGCAGGTTCGGGACAAGGTCGCACGTCCGGTGAACAGGTCAGAGTTCCATATCCGCAGGCAGACCAGTAGAAACTGGATCAGCAGCATGACAAGGTATCACGTCCGGTGGAGCATGTATCGATACTGATAGGATCGAAAGAAAGGGAGCGCTGCTCTCGGATCAGTTTTCTCCATTAAAATCTTTCCATAACATTATAATTATTTCACAATACTGACCACGGATCAGCTCCTAGAAAGATATTACTACCTACGGCTGCAAATATTGAGGTAGTTTATTCTAATGCTTACACAATAAAAATGCACTAAATCACAGATTTGGCACATCATTGGGCACATGTTAGGCTACACATCATGAAATATATTGAGACAAATTACAGACAGTAGTCTACAATTAGCTAAATAAAACTAAATATATTGAACATTGAATATATTCCAATATGATTGAAATAGGCCTATAGCCTACTGTTTATATTTTAATGCAGTCATCTCTGTTTTCATTTGAAGCAAATTTGTATAAGTCCCTTGTTTTGCAACTTGGTATTTGTAGTCAACTTTGTTCTGAATTTATCTGCGGTCACAGAGAGACGGATAAACCATGTGATTCTATGTTTAGCGGAGATATTCTGTGTATAAAGTGACGCGGGAGGGAAAAAAAGCATCTAACGATCTGATCAGTCCCTACACCCAAACGAGGGCATTGCGTTCATCCACCTCTGGCCTGCTGGCTCCCCTTCCTCTGCGGAAGCATAGTTCCCGCTCAGCCCAGTCAAAACTGTTCGCTGCTCTGGCACCCCAATGGTGGAACAAGCTCCCTCACGACGCCAGGACAGCGGAGTCACTCACCACCTTCCGGAGACATTTGAAACCCCACCTCTTTAAGGAATACCTGGGATAGGATAAAGTAATCCTTCTACCCCCCCTCTTAAAAATAAAAAAATAAAAAAATTAATTGTAAAGTGGTTATCCCACTGGTTATAGGGTGAATGCACCAATTAAATGACGTAAATGTAAATGTAAATGTAACGACGCACTTGGCTGTTCTACAAGTGGTCTGAGGCAGGTGTTAGATTATGAGCGTTTTCAAGTGCAACGTTAATAACGATGGTTTTGGGAAACAGCTCAGAAATTTAACAATGCTCCTACGAAGGTTCTAACGATTAACTTAGCCTTAAGATGCTTTTGGGATACCAGTGTCGTGTCGCGTCGGCGGCTGGTGTGGCTATTGCTGTTAAACACAGAGACCGCTTACGCTGTACCTTGATTTGAAGTCTTTATTCATTATCACAGCTTACAGCATAAGTTTACAGACTCGCGAGGTCTGGAGAGCAGTGACCTCCAATTCTAATGGCTGCTCTGCTCTTCTTCGTTTTCCCCCCAATTTATAAACAATGCCAAAATATGGGTGGCTCCCTCTTCTGGCCAATCACCAGTCTCCCCTGTCTACAACACACTTCCTGTCTGTTGTATGTGGCATTACACTAAAACATTCCCTTTTGATACTAACATAAACAACATTCCATTTCTTCATGAAAAACATTTAACAAAAACATAATCTTCATATACCACACCAGGCCCTGGACAAAAACATCTGCTAAATTCAAAGGTAAATGTTTTACATACAGATCTCATATTACTGGATTTTTATTTTTTTATTTTTTATTATATTGATGTTACAAGTGTATCATGTGTACAGTTCTTTATAAAAATGTAGTTAATTGTTACATTTGACTGTGTAAAACCTAGCAGTACTACTTATTTCTCTGAGAGTGTGGCAGATGTACATTCAATAATTAGTTGTCACTGTGTTAACCACAACCAACATGCTGTATCTATGTTTAGGGGTTAGTGGTCTAAAATTAGTCTGTCTGGGGAGAGAGAGGACCAATTTTCTACTCTGAGACGCTTTTTGGAAACGTGCCAAGATCTCAAAATATTGTTTTAAAAAACGAATAATTTTTGTTTGACATAATAAAAAAAGAATATTACTAATGTACCCGACTTTAAAGACTGGGTTTAGTTTATTGTGTTGCTCTGCTCATGTCCGCGTTCTGGAACTGTCCGCGTCCCCGTACAGAACTGTCCGCGTCCACGTACGGTTTGGCGCCAAGCATATTGTCCAGTTACGCGCAGAGTGGTCTGAGGTGATCTTGGGGAATAACGACGGAGTTTGTTACAGTGTTGAGACACCGAAGTTTATTGTTCAATTTGCTTTTTGCGTAATGGTCAGTGACAGTATGAGTGTAGCCAGATCCTTTTCACTCGCTATCCTTGTTTAATTGTGTGGTTCACCGGATTCGTCATCATCCTCGAGGGACAGACGAACGACCTGCTAGCTAGCCAAGCTAGTCGGTACAGCTAGCTAAGCTAGCTACTCTACCAGCAGCATCCTAGTTATCCTAGCTACCACTACATCATCACCGGCTGCCTGCTTTTCTTGTGGACCGATGGAGCTCCCTGGTTGTTTCTTCCACCTGTTAAATACCGTGGAGGGCTTCTCCCTCTCTCGTTGACGGATGCTGGCTACCTACCATCCCTCTGTCCGGTTCTCCTCTTCACTAGATGGACGGTAACTTTAGTGTTTAATCCCTCTGTGTCCAAGGACTGAACTTTTTTATAATATTTTTGGGTGCCCCAAGGTTTTTATTGTTTGTAAAACTTTAGTGGAGAGCTCTCAATTTGCCGGATTTTAGGTATATAAAGTGCCTTCAGAAAGTATTCACACCT
>NW_025538125.1:17500-22755 GCF_020615455.1 Coregonus clupeaformis | reverse complement strand
GGCTGGACCAATAACAGACTGTAGTTATTTACCATGTATATTAGAGACTGGACCAATAACAGACTGTAGTTATTTACTATGTATGTTAGAGGCTGGACCAATAACAGACTGTAGTTATTTACCATGTATGTTAGAGACTGGACCAATAACAGACTGTAGTTATTTACCATGTATATTAGAGACTGGACCAATAACAGACTGTAGATATTAGTGTGTGTGTGTGTGTGTGTGTGTGTGTGTGTGTGTGCGTGTGTAATACACCATACATTAGATTCCCAAGCCTTAGTGCATGTCAGTAATTGTGTATGTATTCACCATTAGAAGCAGGACTCTGCTGTGTTTATCGTTTTTAAACTTATTTGGGTCGTTTCTGAACATTCATCTTCGATGCCGCAATGACTGGGTATCTACATGCTTAGTAACAAAGTCCCTATTGTTTATCCACAACAGCACATTTGAACACACACACGCACACGCACACACACACACACACACACACTGCAATTCAAATGTGACAGCCGTCGCCTGTGATGATTCCCAAATTATGCATGACTACAAATGTCTATCCTGTTGTTGGATGCATCCCAAATGCCACCCTATTCCCTATATCAGTGTTTCCCAACTCCAGTCCTCGTGTCAGTCCCCCAACAGAACATATTATTGTTGTTGCACCGAGGCTACATGCGTACTGTCGGAAGTATTGGAGGACATGGTGTTGGAAGCACTGCCCTGTATGATGCACTGCTTTTGACCCATAGGAAAGTAGTGTACTATGTAGGGAACAGGGTGACATTTGGGACGCAGAGTGTTGATTATCATCCCATAAACCCCCTGAGATGGAATGAAATGGAAATGTCCCATGAGTGAAAAACACAGCAAATAGCTAGTCTACAGTAGCCTCAACAGCACTCTGTAGGGTAGCACCATGGTATAGCCGGAGGACAGCTAGTTTCCGTCCTCCTCTGGGTACATTGACTTCAATACAAAACCTAGGAGGCTCATGGTTCTCACCCCGTTCCATATACTTACACAGTAATTAGGACAACTTCTGGAGGACGTCCTTTGGCAGCATGAACTGACCACCCAATCAAAGGATCATAGAATGAATCTAGTACTGAAAGCATAAGCTACAGCTAGCTAGCACTGCAGTGCATAAAACGTGGTGGACTCAAAGAGAGAGAAAGACAATAGTTGAACAGTTTTGAACAAATTCATTTCTTCCAAAATGAAGGAGAAGCAAGAAAGAGAGAGAGAGAGATTTCTTCATTTTTTCCCCCTTTCAGTTTCACTTCCTTAGATAGCAAATACAGCTAGCTAGTTTAGCCTACTGAAACACCCTGCTCAAACAGAGGGATGCTATGTCAGCTAGCTGGCTATGACTATCCAACACAACCCTGGAACTCTTCCAAGTCAAGGTAAGCTTTTGGTTTTACAAATGTATTGCCACCGGGGCCGCCGGTGTAACTGCTAAACTGCTTACTGACTATACACTGTAAAGTTACTGGATGATTGTAGCGGGTTTACTAACGCATTAGTTCTATTAGCTATGATGACTAGGATGTTACTTTAGCTAATATGGGGACAACGATATGGGCTGTGTGTAGCGGTTTGGCTCTGAAACGTTTTTTCTTATGGTCACATACAGCTGATGTGTTGTGCACTGAAGTCCACAAGCGAAAGGAAAAGGTGAGAGGAGGAGAGTGCATAGAGGCTAGAAGGAATACAACGAGGCTGCTATGAATGTCAACTGTGTTCACGCATGAACAGGGGTGTATTCATTCTGCCGATTCTATTGAAAAACGTTTCTTAAACAGAAGCAAACGGAACAAAACAGGGATAAACATACCTGAATTTGTCCAACAGAAACTCTTGTTTGCAACTGTTGGACTAATGATTACACCCTGGATCAGCTAGATGCAGGCAAGAGTGTGCAAGGCACCTCAAATTTTTCTCTCGACCTGTGTCCACCTACGTTGTAAACTTTCATTCATAGGCTAGGTTGTAGCAACCTCATGATTGGTATAGGGAACATTTGAGTATCATGTAGTAGCCTAAACCTATCGATGTTATATTGAACTGGTTGAATGGAATATGAATGACAGTCATCCACTATGCTGCAATAGAAATCAGGCCATGCTCATGAAAAAAAAAGAAAAAAAATCGCCCTCCATCATCTTAAACGGCACCGACCACAACTGGTGTATTCATGTAGTAGCTTTTGTTAGGTGATATTTGTATTGATAGAAAGTTCTGGGTTTGAGCCAGACCTAACTTTATTGCTAAGATTTAGTGTTTGTGTGTGTATGTGTGTACCACCATCCCTCCCTCTCCATCTCTCTCTCTCCCCCTAACACCATCCCTTCATCTCCACCCCTCCCTATCTCTCTCCCCTCCCTCCCTCCCTCCCTCCCTCCCTCCCTCCCTCCCTCCCTCCCTCCCCTCCCTCCCTCCCTCCCTCCCTCTCCCCCTACCACCATCCCTCCCTCTCCATCCCTCCCTCTCCCTCTCCCCCTCCCCCTACCACCATCCCTCCCTCTCCATCCCTCCTTCTCCCTCTCCCCCTACCACCATTCCTTCCTCTCTATCCCTCCCTTTCTCTTGGCAGCTGTTGTCATTTAGAAATCTGTTCTTTTCCTGACCCTGCCACGTTGGGATATTGCCTTTCTAATCTTGCTGACTGGGACAATATTTATGTATTGTTTTTCAATATCCATTTCTCATGTTCACTCATAGAGAGAGCCTGGTAACAGCACACACTGCATCGCTCTGCATCACAACCCTGCTTTTATCATGCAAGTCCTCATGCTACTGCTCTTCATCCTCCTCCCCTCTCTGCTCCTCCTCCCTCCTGCTCCTCCCTCACCTCTCTGCTCCTCCTCCTCCCTCTGCTCCTCCTCCTCACCTCTCTGCTCCTCCTCGTCCCTCTCTGCTCCTCCTCCTCACCTCTCTGCTCCTCCGCCTCCCCTCTCTGCTCCTCCTCCTCACCTCTCTGCTCCTCCTCCTCCCCTCTCTGCTCCTCCTCCTCACCTCTCTGCTCCTCCTCCTCCCCTCTCTGCTCCTCCTCCTCACCTCTCTGCTCCTCCTCCTCCCCGCTCTGCTCCTTCTCTTTGCCTCCTCTTGCAGGTTCCATTTCAATAAACTAGTCAACTCCAGTCACAATGTTAACTCTAACTCTTTAACTAGTCAACTCCAGTCTCAATGTTAACTCTAACACTTTAACTAGTCAACTCCAGTCACAACGTTAACTCTAACGCTTTAACTAGTCAACTCCAGTCATAACGTTATCTCTTTAACTAGTCAACTCCATTCACAACGTTAACTCCTAACGCTAACACTAGTCAACTCCAGTCGCTGGCGTTAACTCTTTAACTAGTCAACTCCATTCACAACATTAACTCTAACGCTTTAACTAGTCAACTCCAGTCACAACGTTAACTCTTTAACTAGTCAACTCCAGTCACAACGTTAACTCTAACGCTTTAACTAGTCAACTCCAGTCACAACGTTAACTCTAACTCTTTAACTAGTCAACTCCAGTCACAACGTTAACTCTAACTCTTTAACTAGTCAACTCCATTCACAATGTTAACTCTAACACTTTAACTAGTCAACTCCAGTCATAACGTTATCTCTTTAACTAGTCAACTCCAGTCACAACGTTAACTCTAACTCTTTAACTAGTCAAATCCAGTCACAACGTTAACTCTTTAACTAGTCAACTCCAGTCCCAACGTTAACTCTAACTCTTTAACTAGTCAACTCCAGTCACAACGTTAACTCTAACTCTTTAACTAGTCAACTCCAGTCATAACGTTATCTCTTTAACTAGTCAACTCCATTCACAACGTTAATTCTAACGCTTTAACTAGTCAACTCCAGTCATAACGTTATCTCTTTAACTAGTCAACTCCAGTCACAATGTTAACTCTAACGCTTTAAGTAATCAACTCCAGTCACAATGTTAACTCTAACTCTTTAACTAGTCAACTCCAGTCATAACGTTATCTCTTTAACTAGTCAACTCCAGTCACAACGTTAACTCTAACGCTTTAACTAGTCAACTCCAGTCCCAACGTTAACTCTAACGCTTTAACTAGTCAACTCCAGTCCCAACGTTAACTCTAACTCTTTAACTAGTCAACTCCAGTCATAACGTTATCTCTTTAACTAGTCAACTCCAGTCATAACGTTATCTCTTTAACTAGTCAACTCCAGTCACAACGTTAACTCTAACTCTTTAACTAGTCAACTCCAGTCATAACGTTATCTCTTTAACTAGTCAACTCCAGTCATAACGTTATCTCTTTAACTAGTCAACTCCATTCACAACGTTAACTCTAACGCTTTAACTAGTCAACTCCAGTCACAACGTTAACTCTTTAACTAGTCAACTCCAGTCACAACGTTAACTCTATCTCTTTAACTAGTCAACTCCAGTCACAACGTTAACTCTTTAACTAGTCAACTCCAGTCACAACGTTAACTCTAACTCTTTAACTAGTCAACTCCAGTCATAACGTTATCTCTTTAACTAGTCAACTCCAGTCATAACGTTATCTCTTTAACTAGTCAACTCCAGTCACAACGTTAACTCTAACTCTTTAACTAGTCAACTCCAGTCATAACGTTATCTCTTTAACTAGTCAACTCCAGTCATAACGTTATCTCTTTAACTAGTCAACTCCATTCACAACGTTAACTCTAACGCTTTAACTAGTCAACTCCAGTCACAACGTTAACTCTTTAACTAGTCAACTCCAGTCACAACGTTAACTCTATCTCTTTAACTAGTCAACTCCAGTCACAACGTTAACTCTTTAACTAGTCAACTCCAGTCACAACGTTAACTCTAACTCTTTAACTCTAACTTTAAACTTATTCTCTCTATTCTCTCAACCTCTTTCCTTTCTCCTCCTCCTCCTCCTCGTCCTCCTCCTCCTCCTCCTCCTCCTCTTCCTCCTCCTCCTCCTCCTCCTCCTCTTCCTCCTCCTCTTTCTCCTCCTCCTCCTCCTCCTTTTTTGTTTGTGTGTGTGTTTGTATTGACTCCACTATTTTGCTGGTTGGCTGTTTTGGTCCGTGCCGTGGGCCAGAATCAATGCCTCTATGTTTACTAGTTCTCTACCAGACTACAGACAATTTGGCAGCTGTCTATACCTTACCGCAGATATATCATTTCTGACAGTCCAAAGTGTTAAGAAGTGATTCAAGGCTCTCCCTCTGTAAGTGTGTGTGTTTCACTGTGTGCGTTTCTGTTT
>NW_025538125.1:0-12500 GCF_020615455.1 Coregonus clupeaformis | reverse complement strand
GACCAGGGGCGCTACTGGGGATTATGGAAGGGTGGTGGTCAAGCCCGAGCCGGAGCCGGCCTCCGAGGAGGAATGCCCACCCAGCCTCCCCTGTTTGGGGTTTTGTTGAGGCGCGGTGCAGTCCGCGCCTTTGGGGTACTGTCACACTCTGGCTCTGGGGACTTTATATGTTGAGTCAGGGTGTGTAGATTCCGTGTGTTTTTTGTGCTGTGTTTTAGTGTCTAGTTGTTCTATGTCTAGGTTGGCCTGAGTGACTCCCAATCAGAGGCAACGAGTGTCAGCTGTTTGCTGGTTGTCTCTGATTGGGAGCCATATTTAAACTGTCGGTTTTCCTTTGTGTTTTGTGGGTTCTTGTTTCGTGTTGGTTGTGTTTGACCGTTTACTGTCACGTTACCGTCTTTTGTTGTTTTGATCGCGTTTCACTAAATAAATGAGTATGTTTGCCTGCAACGCTGCGCCTTGGTCTACTCCTTACCCAGACGATCGTGACACTCCCGAGTGGCACAGTGGTCTAAGGCGCAGTGCAGGCTGTGCCACTAGAGATCCTGGTTCGAATCCAGGCTCTGTTGTAGCCGGCCGTGACCGGGAGACCCATGGGGCGGCGTGCAATTGGTCCAGGGTAGGGGAGGGAATGGCCGGCAGGGATGTAGCTCAGTTGATAGAGCATGGTGTTTGCAACGCCAGGGTTGTGGGTTTGATTCCCACAGGGTGTATGAAAAAATAAATAATGTGTTGCTCTGGATAAGAGCGTCTGCTAAATGACGAAAAAAGTAATTTAAAGTGGTGTTTCAGCAAAACAGCGAAAGCTAACAACATAAAGCAGGGATTGGAGATGTGCAGGTTTCCTCTAGAGGAGGAAGAAACAGACGCAGGATAATGTTCAGAACTAAACCAGAGGATACTTCTGAAACAAAGTGGCTTTTGGTTGTGGTTTGGTTCATTTGTAGGCGTTGTGGGATGTGTTTTTTCGGACAGAAAAAGGGGTTAGGTTGGGTTGTTGTTTGTGGGTACGTGGAACAACAGACTAAAGCGATCATAGTATCCTGTGCTGTTGTGGCCTTTTATGTCCTGAACAGGTTCCAGTGTTAGAATTAAAGAAAGAATCACTGAGTTAAAATCCCAAACAGTTCATTTGTATCTTTAGGTAACTTGTTTGTGGCTGTGTGATGGACCACAGCGTACGTAGTAGCACTGCTTCATTCCCATCTGGGGTACACTGTCCATACAACGTGTCAAACCCGAACACACGGGATCCACCCGCTTGACAACGTACTAGCCAGTTCCGCCACCGTAAAGCTCCAGTCTGTCACAGTAGCAGAGACTGAGACATTAGACACACGTCACCGTGAGCAACCTTTACTGACTGAAGGGCCCAGCAGGACCTCCCTCACACAGAGATGTGAACATGCTGCCCATTTCACGCCTGCCTTCTCCCTCCCTCCCTCCATCCCTCCACTTCCTCCCTCCCTCCATCCCTTCTCTCCCCTTCACTTTCTCCCTCCCTCCATCCATCCTCTCCCCTTCACTTCCTCCATCCCTCCATCCATCCCTCCATCCCTCCACTTCCTCCCTCCCTCCATCTCTCCACTTCCTCCCTCCCTCCATCCCTTCGCTCCCCTTCACTTCCTCCATCCCTCCATCCCTCCACTTCCTCCCTCCCTCCATCCATCCTCTCCCCTTCACTTCCTCCATCCCTCCATCCATCCCTCCATCCCTCCACTTCCTCCCTCCCTCCATCTCTCCACTTCCTCCCTCCCTCCATCCCTTCTCTCCCCTCCACTTCCTCCCTCCCTCCATCTCTCCACTTCCTCCCTCCCTCCATCCCTTCTCTCCCCTTCACTTCCTCCATCCCTCCATCCCTCCACTTCCTCCCTCCCTCCATCACTCCATCTCTCCACTTCCTCCCTCCATCCCTTCTCTCCCCTTCACTTCCTCCATCCCTCCACCCCTCCATCCATCCACTTCCTCCCTCCCTCCATCCCTCCATCTCTCCACTTCCTCCCTCCCTCCATCCCTTCTCTCCCCTTCACTTCCTCCATCTCTCCACCCCTCCATCTCTCCATCCCTCGATCCCTCCATCCCTCCTCTCCCCTTCACTTCCTCCATCTCTCCACCCCTCCATCTCTCCATCCCTCCATCCCTCCATCCCTCCATCCCTCCTCTCCCCTTCACTTCCTCCATCCCTGCTCCCCTCCTCCTTTACTTTATCCTCTTTCATCCCCCTACCCCTTTATCCTGGAATTCCTCCCTCCCTCCATCCCTCCATTCCTCCCTCCCTCCATCCCTCCATACCTCCATCCCTCCATTTCTCCCTCCCTCCATCCCTCCATCCCACATCCCTCCCAAAGGTACATTTCATTGTCAGCATTTCTGAATAATTAAAACAGCTAGAAGCAATCCCACCTTCCGTCCCTCCATGCCTCCCTCTATCCCTCCACCCCACTAGCTTTTCTAGTAGGACAACAACATGACATTTAAAGTCAGTCCATTGGGATGTACAGTGTTATAGTAATTAAGTCAGTGAATGCACAGTACTGACCAATTAATTGTTCAGTGTTCAACTTTAACGCAGACAGACACAGACAGACAGACACACACACACACAGCCTTGTTTACCTGGGTTGGCAGCATGAAGGCATCGCTGTTGTTTTCTTCTCTGTTGTTTAGGGCCGTCCCCATCGTCTATCCTCTCCTCCCTCCCTCCCTCCCTCCCTCCCTCCCTCCCTCCCTCCCTCCCTCCCTCCTCCTTTCCTCTCCCCCTCCCTCCCTCACTCCTCCTCCTCCCCTCTCTCTCTCTCTCTCTCGCTCTCTCTTTCTCCCTCTCTGTTTCTCCCTCTCTTTCTCTCTCTGTCTCTCTCTTGCTCTCAGTCAGTTAAATATTGAAGACAGGTGGTAAAGCTTGGCTCAGAGAGAAAGAGTGAGAGAGAGAGAAATAAAAATAGAGAGAGAGAGAGAGAGACGAAGAGAGAGAGAGATGGAGGAAGAAAGAAAGAAAGAAAGAAAGAAAGAGGGAGAGAGAAATAAAAAATATAGAGAGAGAGAGAGGAAGAGAGAGAGAGAGGGGGAGGGGTAGAGAGCTATAGAGATACAGAGAGAGAGGGGAGAAGGTAGGCCTTGCGTAGCAGCCAGGAGAGTGGAGCAGCCTTCTGTCTCACGGTTCAGTCACAGATGTTAGCAGCATCTCATCGCAAAAAGACACAACCCTCCACCCACCACTGTCACACACTACAAACACTTGCACACGCACACACGCACACACACACACACACACACGCACACGCACACGCACACACACATACACATACACACCACTATGTGTGAGAGTTATAGTGAATTAGTCTTTCTCATATTAGCCTGTTTTTGGCAGAGAGAGGGGCTATTCTGTGTGTGTGTGTGAGAGTGTGTGTGTGCGTGCGTGCGTGCGTGCGTGTGAGTGTGTGTGCGTGACACCAGGTGCCAGATGGAGCCAATGCTAATGGGTGTGAGATCAATAGAGGGAGCAGAGTGACCCAGGGTAGGGCTGCAGCTCCTGGGCTTGGCACACTACCACCACTGGGTTCCTCTGGTTCTCTCTGGCTGGGTAAGCCACACTCAATAAGCTCTTGTTATTTTTATTTTACCTTTATTTAACTTGGCAAGTCAGTTAAGAACAAATTCTTATTTACAATGAAGGCCTACACAGTCTCACGGCAGAATTAGACGTTCATCCATATTTCTCTAACTTCAAATTGCAAAGTTGTTCCAAGCGTCAAATTTCTAAGTGTTTAAGGTTAAGATTAAGCATTAAATCTGTATTTTTTACGTTAGGGTCAAGTTTAGGCATTAACACTGAATTCTTAAGGGTAGGCATTGACTACAAATGGTTAAGGTAAAGGTTAAGGTTTGGGATAGGCTTAAAACTAAAATATGAAAAACGTTCTATAGCTTGATTTGAACATGCAACCTTTCGAACCAGAGGTAGCTGCTTACCCCATCCAGAGGCAGCAAAACCGAAACCTACTTGAAGGTAACAGTGCTCACTGTTGCCCCTAGTGGCCAGTCTCCTCGTCATCTCGAAAACTGACTTGTATCCCGGGTGACCTGCCTGGCGATACGTCCCTATGGGTCCATGTAGGCCTTGGGCAAAAAAAGGTGCTCTATATAGGGAATAGGGTGCCACCCTGCACCCCTCATCCATCCCTCCACCCTCCATCCCTCCCCACCCCCTCCCTCCCTCCCCTCCCACCCCTCCTCCCTCCATCCCTCCATCCCTCCCCACTCCATCCATCCATCCCTCCACCCCTCCACCCTCCATCCTCCAACACTCCACCCCTCCCTCCATCCCTCCATCCCTCCATCCCTCCCCCTCCATCCATCCCTCCCTCCATCTATCCCTCCCCTCCCCCCTCTATCCATCCATCCCTACCTCCATCCCTCCCCTCCACCCCTCCCTCCATCCCTCCATCCCTCCATCCTTCCATCCCTCCATCCCTCCCTCCCTCCCCTCCATCCCTCCATCCTCAACCTCCCCCCTCCATCCTCCTCCCCCTCCATCCCTCCATCCCTCCACACCTCCACCTCCATCCTCCAACACTTCACCCCTCCTCCATCCCTCCACCCCCTCCACCCCCTCCCTCCATCCCTCCATCCCTCCAGCACTCCACCCCTCCCTCCATTCCTCCCTCCATCCCTCCCCCCTCCATCTCTCCATCCCTCCACCCCTCCACCCTCCCTCCACCCCTCCATCCCTCCACCCCTCCACTCCTCCACCCCTCCATCCCTCCATCCCTCCAACCCTCCAACCCTCGCAGGAGAAGCGAGTGTAGTGTGTGTGTGTGTGTGTGTGTGTGTGTGTGTGTGTGTGTGTTTGTGTGTGTGTGTGTGTGTGTGTGTGTGACAGAGTGAATGTGACTGTGTCTTTACGTGTGTGTGCTTGACTTGGCCCATTTGGACATGTTGATGTTTGGGCAGGCAAACACCCCCCCCACACACACACATACACACACATACACACACGCACGCACACAAACACACACACACACAAACACACACACACAAATACACACACAAACACACTGGTTAACATAGTATGTCCGTCAGAACCATGACTGTGTGAATTATTTAACGCTGGCATTCTGGTATCCCTATTCATGTCCCAGCTGGGGGTTCTGTGTGTTTGTGTGTTTGTGTATGTGTGTTTATGTTTGTGTGTTTATGTGTGTGTGTGTGTGCGCGTGTATATGTGTGTATATATATGTGTGTGTGTCTATGTGTGTGTGTGTGTGTGTGCATGTGTGTATATGTGTGTATATGTGTGTATATGTGTGTGTGTGTGTGTGTGTGTGTGTTTGTGTGTGTGTACATGTGTGTATATGTGTGTGTGTGTGTGTGTGTGTGTGTGTTTGTGCATGTGAGTGTTTTATTATTTGATGGTGTGTCCAGTGTGGGCATACATTATTCAGGCCAAGCAGAAGGGCAATGCTGTAACCAAACCTATGATATCCTCTTCACTCCACTGACTGTGTGTGTGAGTGTTTGAGTGTGTGTGTGTGTGAGTTTAAGCCTTCCCTCCCTCCATCCCCTCCTCCTCTCCCTCCCTCCCCTCCCTCCCTCCCTCCCTCCCTCCTTCCCTCCCTCCCTCACTCCCACCACTCCCTCCCTCCCTCCTCCTCCCTCCCTCTCCCCTTACCACCATGGTCTACAGTGTCTCATAAGGCATCCTAACCCCGGTTGTCCTCTACCAGAGTTATGTTAACCATTGTTCTCTCCATTATTATTTTATATCTCTCTGTCTATACCTCTGATGGACTCCTTCATTGCTTGCTTTTCTCTTTCCCTCTCCACTAAAGACATGAGAACAGTTTGTTCAGAGAGGTTTTATACTGCCAGCCAGCCCTCTCAGGAGAGAGAGAGAGAGACAAAGGGAGACAGAGAAAGAGAGAGAGAGGGAGAGAGGGAGAGAGAGACACCCTGAGACAGAGAGAGATAAGGAGAGAGTGAGATGGGGTGGAGAGAGAGAGAGAAAGAGAGATAGAACGGAAAGAGAGAGGGAGAAAGATGTAGAGCGAGAGAGGGAGAGAGAGAGAGAGAGAGAGAGAGAGAGAGAGAGAGAGAGAGAGAGAGAGAGAGAGAGAGAGAGAGAGAGAGAGAGAGAGAGAGAGAGAGAGAGAGAGAGAGAGAGAGAGAGAGAGAGAGAGAGAGAGAGAGAGAGAGAGAGAGAGAGAGAGAGAGAGAGAGAGAGAGAGAGAGAGAGTTAGCTGCTCTGTGCTAGGCAAACATACCATTAATCTGCTATTAAGTCAATGTCAACACAGTGCAATACCTTAAACTCTACCATAACCCCCCAGTGTTCTGTTGTATTTCAGGTAAGCCAGAGGCTTGCGTTCCAAATTGCACCCTACTCCCTTTGTAGTGCACTACTTTTGACAGGGGCCCATAGTGCTCTGTAGGATAGGGTGCCATTTGGGACGCAAACAAAGAGAGACAGAACATTGGCTTGATCCACAGACTCATGTCAGTGTCGTACGCTGTCTGTGTGTTTGCTGTCCAACAACATTTGTTTGTCTGTTCCGGATGATATGTTTATAGTGAGAAAACACCTTAGGAATGTAAAACTATAGCTGGCCCAGTGTTTCTCAATCCTGGTCCTGGGGACCCAAAGGAGTTCCCTTTTTAAAAAACTCCTAGCACTAACAAACCTGTTTAAACGAATTAACTCATTATCAAGCGTGTGAGTTGAATCCTGTGTGTTAGTGCTAGGGCAAAACCAAAAAGGGCTAAGCAATTTGAATCTGGTTATTCTGTTCTACAGTTTTGGATAGTTGTTTTTCTCTATCCCAACATTTTTTAGATAATGGATTGGATTGGATGACATAGTTTGTAGTAGAAAGATAAGGGATGTCCCTATATAGTGCATTTGGAAAGTATTCAGACCCTTTTTCCACATTTTGTTACATTACAGCCTTATTATAAAATTGATAAAAAAAATTAAAACATCCTCATTAATCTACACACAATACCCCATAATGACAAAGTAAAAACTGTTTTTTAGACATTTTTGCAAATGTATAAAAAATAAAAAACAGAAATACCTTATTTACATAAATATTCAGACCCTTTCCTATGAGACTCCAAATTGAGCTCAGGTGCATCCTGTTTCCATTGATCTACAATTTCTACAACTTGATTGTAGTCCACCTGTGGTAAATTCAATTGATTGGACATGATTTGGAAAGGCACAAACCTGTCTACATAAGGTCCCACAGTTGACAGTGCATGTCAGAGCAAAAACTAAGCCATGAGGTTGAAGGAATTGTCCGTAGAGCTCAGAGACAGGATTGTGTCGAGGCAGTGGCCTCCATCATTCTTAAATGGAAGAAGTTTGGAACCACCAAGACTCTTCCTAGAGCTGGCCGCCTGGCCAAACTGAGCAATTGGGGGAGAAGGGCCTTGGTCAGGGAGGTGACCAAGAACCCGATGGTCACTCTGACAGAGCTCCAGAGTTCCTCTGTGGAGAAGGGAGAACCTTCCAGAAGGACAATCATCTCTGCAGCACTCCACCAATCAGGCCTTTATGGTAGAGTGGCCAAATGGAAGCCACTCCTCAGTAAAAGGCACATGACAGCCCGCTTGGAGTTTGCCAAAAGGCACCTAAAGACTCTCAGTCCATGAGAAACAAGATTATTTGGTCTGATGAAACCAATATTGAACTCTTTGGCCTGAATGCCAAGCGTCATGTCTGGAGTAAACCAGGCACCGCTCATCACCTGGCCATTACCACCTCCACGGTGAAGCATGGTGGTGGCAGCATCATGCTGTGGGGATGTTTGTCAGCAGCAAGGACTTGGAGACTAGTCAGGATCAAGGGAAAGATGAACGGAGCAAAGTACAGATAGATTATTGATGAAAACCTGCTCCAGAGCACTCAGGACCTCAGACTGGTGTGAAGATTCACCTTCCAACAAGACAATGACTCTAAGCACACAGTCAAGACAATGCAGGAGTGGCATCGGGACAATACTCTGAATGTCCTTGAGTGGCCCAGCCAGAGCCCAGAATTGAACCCGATCGAACATCTCTGGAGAGACCTGAAAATAGCTGTGCAGCGACGCTCCCCATGCAACCTGACAGAGCTTGAGAGGATCTTCAGAGAAGAATGGGAGAAACTCCCCAAATACAGGTGTGCCAAGCTTGTAGCGTCATACCCAAGAAGACTTGAGGCTGTAATCGCTGCCAAAAGTCCTTCAACAAAGTACTGAGTAAAGGGTCTGAACACTTATGTAAATGTAATATTTCCGTTATTTATTTGTAATACATTTGCAAACATTTCTTAAAACGTGTTTTTGCTTTGTCATTATGGCGTATGGCGTGAAGATTGATGAGGGAAAAAAACAATTTAATCGATTTTAGAATAAAGCTGTAACGTAACAAAATGTGTAATAAGTCAAGGGGTCTGAATACTTTCCGAATGCACTGTATGTAGCATTATGAGATGTCTATATAGAGCATCATGGGATGTCTCTATAGAGAGCATTATGGGATGTCTCTATATGGCATTATGGGATGTCTCTATATGGCATTATGTGATGTCTCTAAATAGCATTATGGGATGTCTATATATGGCATTATGGGATGTCTCTATATAGCATTATGGGATGTCTCTATATGGCATTATGTGATGTCTCTACATAGCATTATATGATGTCTCTACATAGCATTATGGGAAGTCTCTATATAGCATTATGGGATGTCTCTATATGGCATTATCGGATTTCTCTATATAGCATTATGGGATGTCTCTAAATACAGTGGGGGAAAAAAGTATTTAGTCAGCCACCAATTGTGCAAGTCCTCCCACTTAAAAAGATGAGAGAGGCCTGTAATTTTCATCATTGGTACACGTCAACTATGACAGACAAAATGAGAAAAAAAAATCCTGAAAATCACATTGCAGGATTTTTAATGAATTTATTTGCAAATTATGGTGGAAAATAAGTATTTGGTCAATAACAAAAGTTTCTCAATACTTTCTTATATACCCTTTGTTGGCAATGACACAGGTCAAACGTTTTCTGTAAGTTTTCACAAGGTTTTCACACACTGTTGCTGGTATTTTGGCCCATTCCTCCATGCAGATCTCCTCTAGAGCAGTGATGTTTTGGGGGCTGTCGCTGAGCAACACAGACTTTCAACTCCCTCCAAAGATTTTCTATGGGGTTGAGATCTGAGACTGGCTAGGCCACTCCAGGACCTTAAAATGCTTCTTCCGAAGGCCACTCCTTCGTTGCCCGGGCGGTGTGTTTGGGATCATTGTCATGCTGAAAGACCCAGCCACGTTTCATCTTCAATGCCCTTGCTGATGGAAGGAGGTTTTCACTCAAAATCTCACGATACATGGCCCCATTCATTCTTTTCCCTTTACACGGATCAGTCGTCCTGGTCCCTTTGCAGAAAAAACAGCCCCAAAGCATGATGTTTCCACCCCCCATGCTTCACAGTAGGTATGGTGTTCTTTGGATGCAACTCAGCATTCTTTGTCCTCCAAACACCACGAGTTGAGTTTTTCACCAAAAAGTTCTATTTTGGTTTCATCTGACCATATGACATTCTCCCAATCCTCTTCTGGATCATCCAAATGCACTCTAGCAAACTTCAGACGGGCCTGGACATGTACTGGCTTAAGCAGGGGGACACGTCTGGCACTGCAGGATTTGAGTCCCTGGCGGCGTAGTGTGTTACTGATGGTAGGCTTTGTTACTTTGGTCCCAGCTCTCTGCAGGTCATTCACGTGTGGTCCTGGGATTTTTGCTCACCGTTCTTGTGATCATTTTGACCCCACGGGGTGAGATCTTGCTTGGAGCCCCAGATCGTGGGAGATTATCAGTGGTCTTGTATGTCTTCCATTTCCTAATAATTGCTCCCACAGTTGATTTCTTCAAACCAAGCTGCTTACCTATTGCAGATTCAGTCTTCCCAGCCTGGTGCAGGTCTACAATTTTGTGTCTGGTGTCCTTTGACAGCTCTTTGGTCTTGGCCATAGTGGAGTTTGGAGTGTGACTGTTTGAGGTTGTGGACAGGTGTCTTTTATATTGATAACAAGTTCAAACAAGTGCCATTAATACAGGTAACGAGTGGAGGACAGAGGAGCCTCTTAAAGAAGAAGTTACAGGTCTGTGAGAGCCAGAAATCTTGCTTGTTTGTAGGTGACCAAATACTTATTTTCCACCATAATTTGCAAATAAATTCATTAAAAATCCTACAATGTGATTTTCTGGAAAAAATATTCTCAATTTGTCTGTCATAGTTGACGTGTACCTATGATGAAAATTACAGGCCTCTCTCATCTTTTTAAGTGGGAGAACTTGCACAATTGGTGGCTGACTAAATACTTTTTCCCCCACTGTAGCATTGTGGGATGTCTCTATATAGCATTATGGGAAGTTTCTATATAGCATTATGGGATGTCTCTATATAGCATTATGGGATGTCTCAATAGAGAGCGTTATGGGATGTCTCTATAGCATTATGGGATGTCTCTATATAGCATTATGGGATGTCTCTATATAGCATTATGGGATGTCTCTATAGAGAGCGTTATTATAGGGTGCAATTGGGGATGCAACCATTAGTGCCCTATATAGACTTTAGGGAGCCATTTGGGAAACAACCTCTGTCTAGCAGTATACTCTTAGAGTGGAGTAGTAATGCTGACCATTGGAAAGATATGCTAGTAAATATTTCACAGCTGTTCCAGCTTTATCGTATAACACCCACCTCGAGCCAACCAGCTCACATCAACATATAAGTGTCACACACACACCCGCAAGCACACACATACACACACAGACACAAATGCACACACACATACACACACACTCTTTGGGTGCGTCAGCAGAAACAGGCATACGACAGACAGGAGACATCTGTAGCTAGCAGCCTAAGTCGCGCCATCTGACACACACACACACACACACACACACACACACACACACACACACACACACACACACACACACACACACACACACACACACACACACACACACACACACACACACACACACACACACACACACCCTTAGAGGGCCATTTAAATGAATCTGCCCAGCTGAAATGGAAAGCTGTTACTGCACAAATGTGAAAACCAATCTGTTTTACACAGCAGGACCATGGCAGAGTGTATGTGTGTGTGTGTGTGTGTTTGTGTGTGTGTTTGTGTGTCATTAGGACATGGAGAGAGTGGTTAAGTCAGATCGGTGACATGATGTACTGAACAGCTGAACTTGAGAAAATGAAATGTAATCCGTTTCAAGATGCTGCAGATATCATGAAATATGGTGGAAAATTGAAGATTATTTGTGATAGTGTTGAATATCAGGTAATGGGTTTCTTTAGCAGGACAGGGATTCTGTGAAGTGTTCAAAATGCTTAGCCCTGCAGTCAGTGTCTACAATCATAACCCTAACCTTCACCATCCTACTATCAAGCCTTAACCATTACCCTATTCTATACATTTACATTTTAGTCATTTTTTTATTTTTTTCATACTGGTCCCCCGTGGGAATCGAACCCACAACCCTGGCTTTGCAAACGCCATGCTCTATCAACTGAGCTACATTTTACAAAAACATTTTCAGTCATTTAGCAGACGCTCTTATCCAGAGCGACTTACAGTTAGTGAATATTTTTTTTTTATATACTGGCCCCCCGTGGGAATCGAACCCATAACCCTGGCGTTGCAAACGCCATGCTCTGTCAACTGAGCTACATCCCTGCCGGCCATTCCCTCCTCTACCCTGGACGACGCTGGGCCAATTGTGCGCCGCCCATGAGTCTGCCGGTCGCGGCCGGCGGCGACAGAGCCTGGATTCGAACCAGGATCTCTTAGACCACTGCGCCACTCAGCGGGCGCATTGGGTTATCCTACTATCAAGCCTTAACCATTACCCTATTCTTTACCTTCACCATCCTACTCCTATTCTGCCTATAATAAAAACAATTGATTAAAAAAAAGAATATAACCTAAACCTAATCTCATCCACGTCTCATCCTATAGGTCACATGACCATCCCAGACTCATCTATAGACATGTACCTGTCTCATCCTATATGTCACATGACCATCCCAGACTCATCTATAGAGATGTACCTGTCTCATCCTATAGGTCACATGACCATCCCAGACTCATCTATAGACATGTACCTGTCTCATCCTATAGGTCACATGACCATCCCAGACTCATCTATAGAGATGTACCTGTCTCACCCATAGCCCTTAACTAGAAAACTGACTCTAACCTGACAGCTCATCTTAACTAGAGAACTGACTCAAACCTGACAGCTCATCTCAACTAGAGAACTGACTCTAACCTGACAGCTCACCTTAACTAGAGAACTGACTCTAACCTGACAGCTCATCTCAACTAGAGAACTGACTCTAACCTGACAGCTCATCTCAACTAGAGAACTGACTCTAACCTGACAGCTCACCTTAACTAGAGAACTGTCTCTAACCTGACAGCT
>NW_025538124.1:0-22732 GCF_020615455.1 Coregonus clupeaformis | reverse complement strand
ACAGTGGGGAAAAAAAAGTATTTAGTCAGCCACCAATTGTGCAGTTCTCACTTAAAAAGATGAGAGAGGCCTGTAATTTTCATCATAGTACCGTCAACTCTATGACAGACAAATTGAGGAAAAATCCAGAAAATCCCATTGTAGGATTTTTACATCCCAATTTATTTGCAACGATTATGGTGGAAAATAAGTATTTAGTCACCTACAAACAAGCAAGATTTCTGGCTCTCTACAGACCTGTAACTTCTTCTTCAGAGGCTCCTCTGTCCTCCATTCGTTACCTGTATTAATGGCACCTGTTTGAACTTGTTATCAGTATAAAATACACCTGTCCACAACACCTCAAACAGTCACACTCCAAACTTCACAATGGCTAAGACCAAAGAGCTGTCAAAGGACACCAAAAACAAAATTGTAGACCTGCACCAGGCTGGAAGACTGAATCTGCAATAGGTAAGCAGCTTGGTTTGAAGAAATCAACTGTGGGAGCAATTATTAGGAAATGGAAGACATACAAGACCACTGATAATCTCCCTCGATCTGGGGCTCACGCAAGATCTCACCCCGTGGGGTCAAAATGATCACAAGAACGGTGAGCAAAAATCCCAGAACCAGCACGGGGGGACCTAGTGAATGACCTGCAGAGAGCTGGGACCAAAGTAACAAAGCCAACCATCAGTAACACACTACGCGCTAGGGACTCAAATCCTGCAGTGCGAGACGTGTCCCCCTGCTTAAGCCAGTACATGTCCACGCCCGTCTGAAGTGCATTTGGATGATCAAGAAGAGGATTGGGAGAATGTCATATGGTCAGATGAAACCAAAATGAACTTTTGGTAAAAACTCAACTCGTCATGTTTGGAGGACAAAGAATGCTGAGTTGCATCCAAAGAACACCATACCTACTGTGAAGCATTGGGTTGAAACATCATGCTTTGGGGGCTGTTTTTCTGCAAAGGGACCAGGACGACTGATCCGTGTAAAGGAAAGAATGAATGGGGCCATGTATCGTGAGATTTTTGAGTGAAACCCTCCTTCCATCAGCAAGGGCATTGAAGATGAAACGTGGCTGGGTCTTTCAGCATGACAATGATCCCAAACACACACCGCGGGCAACGAAGGAGTGGCTTCGTAAGAAGCTTTCAAAGTCCTGGAGTGGCCTAGCCAGTCTCCAGATCTCAACCCCATGGAAAATCTTTGGAGGAGTTGAAAGTCTGTGTTGCCCAGCCGACAGCCCCAAAACATCACTGCTCTAGAGGAGATCTGCATGGAGGAATGGGCCAAAATACCAGCAACAGTGTGAGAAAACCTTGTGAAGACTTACAGAAAACGTTTGACCTGTGTCATTGCCAACAAAAGGGTATATAACAAAGTATTGAGAAACTTTTTGTTATTGACCAAATACTTATTTTCCACCATCATATGCCAATAAATTCATTAAAGATCCTACAATGTGATTTTCTGGATTTTTTTTTCTCATTTTGTTGTCATTAGTTGACGTGTACCTATGATGAAAATTACAGGCCTCTCTCATCTTTTTAAGTGGGAGAACTTGCACAATTGGTGGCTGACTAAATACTTTTTTTCCCCACTGTATATTCTTAATCAATAATATATTTTTCCTCCTAACAGAGATCATGGGTTGAGGTTGAGAACCATCATAGACAGCAGGGACCTCGATTTCCAGCATTCTCATGTTTGTACCAATACAACAACACAAGACTTGGAAGTGTGCCAATGTGACCAAGACAGCGGTGACCAGTATCTAGTCTCTAGAACAGAGCTGGCCACTGGCCAGGTCACGTCTCCTCAGACCTTAACGTCTCCACCTCTTCATCCGCTATATGTCCCATACTGAATGGAAATAAACGTCTGTATCAAAAGCAAATGTCTGAAAGCAATGATCTATTGAAAACACATTGTATTCTCAACAAGCGTTTTTTTCCCAACATAGGAAATCCCATTATATACACTGACTGTAGGTCTCCTGTAGCTCAGTTGGTAGAGCATGGCGCTTGCAACGCAGGTTGTGGGTTCCGATTCCCATGGGGGGCCAGTATGAAAAATTTACGCTATTCACTAACTGTAAGTCGCTCTGGATAAGAGTGTCTGCTAAATGACAAAAATTTACAAAACATTAGGAACACCTGCTCTTTCCATGACATAGACTGACCAGATGAAAGCTATAATCCCTTATTGATGTCACTTGTTAAATCCACTAAAATCAGTGTAAATGAAGGGGAGGAGACAGGTTAAAGAAGGATTTTTAAGCCTTGAGACAATGGAGACATGGATTGTGTATGTGTGCCATTCAGACTGTGAATGAGCAAGACAAAATATTTAAGTGCCTTTGAACGGGGTATGGTAGTAGGTGCCAGGCGCACCGGTTTGAGTGTGTCAAGAACTGCAACGCTGCTCAGTTTTTCACGCTCAACAGTTTCCCGTGTGTATCAAGAATGGTCCACCACCCAAAGGACATCCAGCCAACTTGACACAACTGTGGGAAGCATTGGAGTCAGCATGGGCCAGCATCCCTGTGGACCACTTTCGACACTTGTAGAGTCCATGCCCCGACGATGAATTGAGGCTGTTCTGAGGATGTTTACAATAGGAAAAGTGAAGTTTGAAGTTTCTTCACCTGTCTGTGTCTTATTTCAAAAAGCAAACTCCATAACTTGAAAGCCCTTATTGCGAAGGTCATTTTAAGATGTCAGGCTTGAAAAATTAGTTCAGCCATTTTGGCACACTGACTCACTCTCCAAACCAGACGCAACTGGTTTCAAGTGACCAAGAGATGTCATGTGATCTCCTACTGTCATCCAATGGACGAACTGGGAATCAGACAGGGGATATATTTAAATCAATGGATAGGTAAAGACTTCAGCTTTCTCTCTTATAATCGTGACTTGTTTCAGGAAACGAGGCATATGTCGCGCATCACTACTTGACATTTTTAATCTGGATAATTTATGTCTGGTTTTAGTCACCGTCATTTCAGTAATATTTTAGTCAAGGCCTTTTCCATTAAATAACGAATATTAAGACTACCTCTAACTTCCATCGTGTTCAGTGAATCCATTTTAAAGGGGGGATGTGAGCTTTCCAACAAGTGCCAGAATTATTACTGTACTCCTAATATTCACTAGTAGCATTAGTATTTCCAATCGGAAGAAGTCACTGCAACTCGTATTTGCGAACGCGTAGTGAACGCAACACAGATGAATACCAGCGCAAATGGCAAAATATAGCTTCGGATGTGATCAAAGCATAAAATGGTAAATATGAACATTATTGTTTCTTAGAACAGAATAGAGGTCAGCTACAGTTTAGAAGTGCCCTGCTCGCGCATCAGTTCAGAAGAGAGACGACTGAAGTGACCACCCCTGGAGCTGTGTGTGTGTTGAAAAGGAGGCCGGGGCTATAAGCTCAAGTAGCCTGCGCACATGAAAGATGTTAATTCTGCCAATGAGAGGATTGCATTAAAGGCATGCATGCTTCTGATTGGACAAAACAGATCAGGAGCATCATGTCAAATTGAATTTCCATTAGTCTCAGGTGATCGTCTTGTTACATTTAGCGTCGACTAAAATGAAAAACTATACCCTCAGGTCTCCTCCTGTTTATACGGACAGGAGAGGAGTAAATACTGCACACAAGATAGGGACTCTGTCCCAATTATCTCTCCTTCCTCCCAAAGTGTGCTCTTGTTCCCTTCCCTTCACTGATATGAAAGGTAATGACTGGTATAAGAAACTAGCCCATGCCTCCACCAATCCAACGTCTTTAGATGTGTGGGAAGTAGGGTATGAGTGTACACTTCAGGAGGAAGGAGACATTGTTGGGGCGCACCCAGAGATTTCAGAAAGAGAAGTCCTGGTGGGAGGAATAACACAGTATCCTAAATGGCACCCTATTCCCTATACACACTACTAACCAAAAGTAATGCACTAAAGGTCTATAGGAATTAGAGCACCACTTCGGACACACTACCATTTGCAACAGAAAACGAAAATGAGTGTTTTCTTTATTGGACAACTTGAGGAAGTCTCTCCATGTTTCGGTCTGTTATCTTCCATTTGGGACCTAATGAATGGACCCTGATGGTCCTGGGCCCATTTATCAAGTAGGGGTGCTGATTTAGGATCACTGTCCTCCCCGTCTATAATAATCTGTTTCATTCCGCAAAATTGATCGTAGATCGGCACTCTTAATGGGAGACGCGATATATATACGTCCCCTGATCACCATGCCTTCACAGTCTCTAGTTTGGGGGGTTGGGTATGGTATCAGCCACTGGTAGTCTCTCCTGTTCCTGGCAGGCCACCTGGTAATTCTGTAGGACCCTTCACCACGGCACTGCGTGGCCAAACTGCATGGCATCATCAAGGGGAATGTTGCCCCACCTGGAGGGAGGTGGTAGAGATGAGACAGAAGCTAATTGAAGGATGTCAGAAGTTATTAAAAAAATAACTACCTCTCCAATAAAGACAACGGCCACAGAGAACAGAACGAGGAAGGAGATGGAGAAATAGGCATGAGAGGCTGGGAATACAGCAGCTAAGGATGTTGTTAGGTTGGAGCCAACGTCAGTAGAGATTGATATAGATGGACGGAGGTGGATGAATGAATGAATAATACAGTACCGGTCTTTCACAAAGGGTTGACTTTGCAGGCGTCTGTTGGGAACCGTACCACATCCACATGGCCTGAGGGACAAAGCACACAAGATGTACGTTAGCCTGGTAACACTTGCTATGAGGCACACACATAATGCCCCTTATGATACACTTCTACTGCATTATAACACTCGCTGAAGCTGTAATAACAACTCATAAGTATCTATAACATCACTATGATGCATTATAAGACATTTTATTTTATTTAACCTTTATTTTATCAGAGTCATCACAGATGAGCTTCCCTGAAAGAAAATACACATCATCAAAATATAAATACAAAATGCAAGCAGAAAGAAAAACACAGGCATAAAAAAGCAAACACATTAATCAGTAATAAGGTCCTTAATCAGCTTTCTGAATTACCCTAGAGGCACCAGAACATCACATGTAAGAACATTTTGAAGATACAATGCCACCAGTGGAGGGAAGCTCACCCTCGCCAGCAGCCACGTGTAGAGCCGTCCTAGAGTCATAGTCCTTCAGCTCCATGTCCATCGATGACAGAGCAAACCTGAGAGGACAGGATAGGAGACGATAGCTATATTCTACATGTTAGTCCTAAGTTACTGTGAAGGATTAGTAGCTAGGAGAGAGAGTGACATCTACAATATGTGACTTCGTGGTGAAACTAAGTAAAACACAAACCCTCCTTCTGCAGACTCCTTGATTTGCTCTTTTACCTTCTGAGGGCTGACACATCTCCACTGTAGGCCGCAAACATCAAGCTCACCACAGACTTGTTCTACAGATATAGCAGAGATAAATACACCTTGGACTGGGTGGGACACTGGGAGACAACACCACCACCTCAATTCATGTTTTAGCAAATATGTTCAATTGTTGGTATGTTTACCTTCTAAAGCTCTCAAAAGCCCTTACCCTATCATCCCCGTCTTGCCTTCGAGGGTCCTGCTTCTTGACCAAGTGTCTCAGGTTGTCATAGTTGTGGAAGTTAAACGAAGACACCAGCTCCTGAAAGACAAATAAAGAAAAGCAGATCGTTATCAGGAGGCCAAAACATTATGCATTTTGCATATGGTTAATACTATTTAAAGGGTACCTACATAAGGACTTCATAACACATTCAAAACCTAGACAAAACACATTCATAAGAAGCACACAAGCATTTCTCACTCTGTACAAGCAAGTGCTCACTCTGTACAAGTAATTCAGTCATTGTATCATACATCACATGTAAATGGGTTACCTGGCAGAAGTGTATGCCCCGGACACTGTTTCCAACCTTGTCTAGCGGAGGAGACCAACACATGACTCCCATGACATTAGGGACCACCAATAGAACTGCTCCTGACACCCCAGACTTAGCAGGCAAGCCCACCTGGGAAAGAACCATACAGGGGCCATACAGGTTATGATAAAAGTGTCAATTAAAGCATCCAACATGAGAAAAAGAAATGTGGCCTTTATTTGGCAAATAAATGTTTAAAAAGGTTTACTCGACTATTAATACATGGCATTTAACCTCTTAAGGATCTGACCCTTTTTTTCAATTTTCGCCTAAAATGACATCCCCAAATCTAACTGCCTGTAGCTCAGGACCTGAAGCAAGGATATGCATATTCTTGATACCATTTGAAAGTAAACACTTTGGAAGTTTGTGGGAAATGTGAAATTGATGTAGGAAAATATAACACATTAGATCTGGTAAAAGATAATACAAACAAAAAAAACAACCAGTGATGCAACCAGTCAGGATGCTCTCGAATGTGCAGCTGTAGAACTTTTGAGGATCTGGGGACCCATGCCAAATCTTTTCAGTATCCTGAGGGGGAAAAGGCGTTGTTGTGCCCTCTTCACAACTTTCTTGGTGTGCTTGGACCAGCCCTGTCGATGTGGATGGGGGCGTGTTCGGTCCTCCTTTTCCTGTAGTTCACGATCATCTCCATTGTCTTGCTCACGTTGAGGGAGAGGTTGTTGTCCTGGCACCACACTGCCAGGTCTCTGACCCTCCTCCCCTAGGCTGTCTCATCGTTGTCGGTGATCAGGCCTACCACCGAGGTGTCGTCAGCAAACTTAAAGATTGTGTTGGAGTCGTGCTTGTGCCAGCAGTCGTGGGTGAACAGGGAGTACAGGAGGGGCTACACGCACCCTGAGGGGCCCCATGTTGAGGATCAGCGTGACAGATGTGTTGTTGCCTACAATTACCACTTGGGGGCGACCTGTCAGGAAGTCCAGGATCCAGTTGCATAGGGAGGTGTTTAGTCCCAGGGTCCTTAACTTAGTGAGGAGCTTTGTGGGCACTATAGTGTTGAACGCTGAGCTGTAGTCAATGAACATCATTCTTACATAGGTGTTCCTTTTGTCCAGGTGGGAAAGGGCAGTGTGGAGTGCGATTGAGATTGCGTCATCTGTGGATCTGTTGGGGCGGTATGCGAATTGGAGTGGGTCTAGGGTTTCCGGGATGATGGTTTTGATGTGAGCCATGACCAGCCTTTCAAAGCACTTGATGGCTACCGACGTGAGTGCTACGGGGCGGTAGTCATTTAGGCAGGTTACCTTCGCTTTCTTGGGCACAGGGACTATGGTGGTCTGCTTTAAACATTTAGGTATTACAGACTCGGTTAGGGGAGAGGTTGAAAATGTCAGTGAAGACACTTGCCAGTTGTTCTGCGCATGCTCTGAGTACATGTCCTGGTAATCCATCTGGCCTGTGGCCTTGTGAATGTTAACTTGTTTAAAGGTCTTGCTCACATCGGCTATGGAGAGCGTGATCACACAGTCGTTCGGGAACAGCTGGTGCTCTCATGCATGCTTCAATGTTTGCTTGCCTCAGCGAGCATAAAAGGCATTTAGCCCGTATGGTAGGCTCACATCACTGGGCAATGGCTGGGTTTCCCTTTGTAGTTTGCAAGCTCTGCCGCATCTGACGAGCATCAGAGCCGGTGTAGTAGGATTCAATCTTAGTCCTGTATTGACGCTTTGCCTGTTTGATGGTTCGTCTGAGGGCATAGCAGGATTTCTTATAAGCGTCCGGATTAGTGTCCCGCTCCTTGAAAGCGGCAGCTCTAGCCTTTAGCTCGGTGCGGATGTTACCTGTAATCCATGGCTTCTGGTTGGGATATGTACACTTCCAGTCAAAGGTTTGGACACACCTCCTCGTTCCAGGGTTTTTCTTTATTTTTACTATTTTCTACATTGTAGAATAATAGTTAAGACATCAAAACTATGAAATAACACATATGGAATCATTTAGTAACCAAAAAAGTGTTAAACAAATCAAAATATATTTTATATTTGAGGGATTCTTGAAAAAGCCACCTTTGCCTTGATGACAGCTTTTGCACACTCTTGGCATTCTCTCGACTCAGCTTCATGAGGGTACTCACCTGCAATGCATTTCAATTAACAGGTGTGCTTTCTTAAAAGTTAATTTGTGGAATTTATTAACTTCTTAATGCGTTTGAGCCAATCAGTTGTGTTGTGACAAGGTGGGGGGTGGTATACAGAAGATAGCCCTATTTGGTAAAAGACCAAGTCCATATTATGGCAAGAACAGCTCAAATAAGCAAAGAGAAATCCATAATTACTTTAAGACATGAAGGTCAGTCAACACGGAACATTTCAAGAACTTTGAAAGTTTCTTCAAGTGCAGTCGCAAAAACCATCAAGCGCTATGATAAAACTGGCTCTCATGAGGACCGCCACAGGAATGGAAGACCCAGAGTTACCTCTGCTACAGAGGATAAGTTCATTAGAGTTACCTGCCTCAGAAAATGTAGCCCAAATAAATGCTTCACAGAGTTCAAGTAACAGACACGTCTCAACATCAACTGTTCAGACGGGACTGTGTGAATCAGGCCTTCATGGTCGAATTGCTGCAAAGAAACCACTACTAAAGGACACCAATAAGAAGAAGAGACCTGCTTGGGCCAAGAAATACGAGCAATGGACATCAGACCGGTGAAAATTCCAACCGCCGTGTCTTTGTGAGACGCGGTGTTGGTGAACGGATGATCTCCGCATTTGTATTTCCCACCGTAAAGCATGGAGGAGGTGGTGTGATGGTGTGGGGGTGCTTTGCTGGTGACACTGTCTGTGATTTATTTAGAATTCAAGGCACACTTAACCAGCATGCCTACCACAGCATTCTACAGCGTACGCCATCCCATCTGGTTTTGGGCTTAGTGGGATTTTACATTGTAGAAAATAGTAAAAAAGTAAAGAAAAACCCTGGATTTGAGTAGGTGTGTTCCAAACTTTGGACTGGTACTGTACGTACGATCACTGTAGGGACGACATCGTCGATGCACTTATCGATGAAGCCGGTGCCTGAGGTGGTATACTCCTTAATGCCATTGGATGAATCCTGGAACATATTCCTGTCTGTGCTAGCAAAAAACAGTTCTGTAGCGTAGGCATCCGCTCATCTGACCACTTCCGTATAGTGAGTCACTGGTACTTCCTGCTTTCGTTTTTGCTTGTAAGCAGGAATCAGGAGGATAGAATTATGGTCAGATTTGCCAAATGGAGGGCGAGGGAGAGCTTTGTATGCATCTCTGTGTGTGGAGTAAAGGTGGTCTACAGTATTTATTGTTATTTTTTCGTGATATCCAAAATGGTAGTTACAGTCTTGTCCCATCGCTGCAACTCCCGTATGGAGTCGGGAGAGGCGAAGGTCGAGAGCCAGGCGTCCTCTGAAACACGACCCTGCCAAGCCGCACTGCTTCTTGACACCCTGCTCGCTTAACCCGGAAGCCAGCCGAACCAATGTGTCGGAGGAAATACCGTCCAACTGGCGACCGTTTCAGCGTGCATGCGCCCGGCCCGCCACAGCAGTCGCTAGAGCGCGATGGCCAGCCAAACCCTCCCCTAACCCGGACGACGCTGGGCCAATTGTGTGTTGCCTCATGGGTCTCCCGGATCGCGGCCGGCTGCGTCACAGCCCGGGATCGAACCCGGATCTGTAGTGACGCCTCAAGCACTGCAGTGCCTTAGACCGCTGCACCACTCGGGAGGCCAGATATTACAGTTTTTAATGCCCCGTTGGTAGGATAGTCTCGAACGGAGCTCATCCAGTTTATTCTCCAGTGATTGCACGTTGGCCAATAGAACGAATGAAAGAGGCGGGTTACCCACTCGCCAACTAATTCTCACAAGGCACCCCTATCTCCGCCTCCTGTACCTCCGTCTTTTCTTCACGCGAATGACGGGGATTTTGGCCTGGTCTCGGAGAAACAGTATTTCCTTCGCGTCAGACTCATTAAAGAAAAAATCTTTGTCCAGTTCGAGGTGAGTAATCTCTGTTCTGATATCCAGAAGCTATTTTCGGTCATAAGAGACGGTATCAGCAACATTATGTACAAAATAAGTTACAAACAACGCGAAAAAACACACAAAATAGCACAGTTGGTTAGGAGCCCGTAAAACAGCAGCCATCCCCTCCGGCGCCATTGTGTAAGTACTGTATAACTACTGTATGACTACTGTATGACTACTGTATGACTACTGTATGACTACTGTATAACTACTGTATAACAACTGTATGACTACTGTATAACAACTGTATAACAACTGTACGACTACTGTATGACTACTGTATAACTACTGTATGACTACTGTATGACTACTGTATGACTACTGTATAACTACTGTATAACTACTGTATGACTACTGTATGACTACTGTATGACCACTGTATAACTACAGTATGACTACTGTATGACTACTGTATGACCACTGTATAACAACTGTATGACTACTGTATGACTACCGTATGACTACCCTATGACTACCCTATGACTACTGTATAACAACTGTATGACTACTGTATGACTACTGTATGACTATTGTATGACTATTGTATGACCACTGTATAACTACTGTATGACTACTGTATGACCACTGTATAACAACTGTATGACTACTGTATAACAACTGTATGACTACTGTATAACAACTGTACAACAACTGTACGACTACTGTATGACTACTGTATGACTACTGTATGACTACTGTATAACCACTGTATGACTACTGTATGACTACTGTATAACTACAGTATGACCACTGTATGACTACTGTATGACTACTGCATAACAACTGTATGACTACTGTATAACAACTGTATGACCACTGTATGACTACTGTATGACTACTGTACGACTACTGTACGACTACTGTATGACTACAGTATGACTACCGTATAACTACTGTGTAACAACTGCATAACAACTGTATGACTACTGTATAACAACTGTATGACTACAATATAACTACTGTATGACTACTGCATGACAGCTGTATAACTACTGTATGACTACTGTATGGCTACAATATGACTACTGTATGACTACTGTATGACAGCTGTATAACTACTGTATGACTACCGTATGACTACAATATGACTACTGTATGACTACTGTATGACAGCTGTATAAATACTGTATAACTACTGTATGACTACTGTATGACCACAGTATGACTACTGTATGACTACCATATAACAACTGTATGACAACTGTATGACTACTGTAAGACTACTGTATAACAACTGCATGACTACCGTATGACTACTGTATGACAACTGTATGACTACTGTATAACAACCGTATGACTACTGTATGACAACTGTATGACTACTGTATAACAACTGTATGACAGCTGTATGACAGCTGTATGACTACTGTATGACTACAGTATGACTACTGTATGACCACCGTATAACAACTGTATGACTACTGTATAACTGCTGTATGACTACTGTATAACATCTGTATAACAACTGTATGACTACTGTATAACAACTGTATGACTACTGTATAACAACTGTATGACTACTGTATGACTACAGTATGACTGCTGTATGACTACCATCTAACAACTGTATGACAACTGTATGACCACTGTAAGACTACTGTATAACAACTGTATGACTACTGTATGACTACTGTATGACTACTGTATGACAACGGTACAACTACTGTATGACTACCATATAACAACTGTATGACTACTGTATGACTACTGTATGACAACAGTATGACTACTGTATAACAACTGTATGACTACTGTCTAACAACTGTATGACTACTGTATAACAACTGTATGACTACTGTATAACAACTGTATAACAACTGTATGACTACTATATGACTACTGTATGACTAAAGTATGACTACTGTATGACTACCGTATAACAACTGTATGACAACTGTATAACTACTGTATGACTACTGTATAACAACCGTATGACTACTGTATGACTACTGTATAACAACTGTATGACTACTGTATAACAACTGTATGACTACTGTATGACTACAGTATGACTGCTGTATGACTACCGTCTAACAACTGTATGACAACTGTATGACCACTAAGACTACTGTATAACAACTGTATGACTACTGTATGACTACTATATGACTACTGTATAACAGCAGTATAACTACTGTATGACTACCATATAACAACTGTATGACTACTGCATGACTACTGTATGACTACTGTATGACAACTGTATGACTACTGCATAACAACTGTATGACTACTGTATAACAACTGTATGACTACTATATAACAACTGTATGACTACAGCATGACAACTGTATGACTACCGTACAACAACTGTATGACTACTGTATAACTACTGTATGACTACTGTATAACAACTGTATAACAACTGTATGACTACTGCACAACTACTGTATGACTACTGTATGACTACTGTATAACTACCGTATGACCACTGTATGACCACTGTATAATAACTTCATGACTACTGTATGACTACTGTATGACCACTGTATAACTACCGTATAACAACTGCATGACTACTGTATGACTACTGTATGACTACAGTATGATTACTGTATGACAACAGTATAACAACTGTATGACTACTGTATAACAACTATATGACTACTGTATGACCACAGTATAACTACTGTATGTCTACTGTATGACAACAGTATGACTACTGTATAACAACTGTATGACTACTATATGACCACAACATGACTACTGTATGACCACTGTGTGACTACTGTATGACAGCTGTATAGCTACTGTATGACTACTGTATGACTACTGTATGACTACCGTATAACAACTGCATAACTACTGTATGACAACTGTATGACTACTGTATGACAACTGTATGACTACTGTACGACTACTGTACGACCACTGTACGACTACTGTATGACTACTGTATGACTACTGTACAACTACTGTGCGACTACTGTACGACTACCGTATAACAACTGTATGACTACTGTATAACAACTGTATAACAACTGTATGACTACTTTATAACAAATGTATAACAACTGTATGACTACTGTATGACTACTGTATGACCACAGTATGACTACTGTATAACAACTGTATAACAACTGTATGACTACTGTATAACAACTGTATAACAACTGTATAACTACTGTATGACTACTGTATGACCACAGTATGACTACTGTATGACTACCATATAACAACTGTATAACTACTGTATAACAACTGTATGACCACTGCATGACAACTGTATGACTACTGTATGACTACTGTATAACAACTATATGACTACTGTATGACTCTGTATGACTCCTGTATGACTACTGTATGACTACAGTATAACTACTGTATGTCTACTGTATGACTATTGTATGACTACTGTATGACTACAGCATGACTACCGTATAACAACTGTACGACTACTATATGACCACAATATGACTACTGTATAACAACTGTATGACTACTATATGACCACAATATGACTACTGTATGACCACTGTGTGACTACTGTATGACAGCTGTATAGCTACTGTATGACTACTGTATGACTACTGTATGACTACCATATAACAACTGCATAACAACTGTATGACAACTGTATGACTACTGTAAGACTACTGTATAACAACTGTATGACCTACTGTATGACTACTGTACGACTACTGTACGACTACCGTATAACAACTGTATGACTACTGTATAACAACTGTATAACAACTGTATGACTACTGTATAACAACTGTATAACAACTGTATAACTACTGTATGACTCCTGTATGACCACAGTATGACTACTGTATGACTACCATATAACAACTGTATAACTACTGTATAACAACTGTATAACAACTGTATGACCACTGCATGACAACTGTATGACTACTGTATGACTACTGTATGACTACTGTATAACAACTGTATGACTACTGTATGACTACTGTATGACAACTGTATAACAACTGTATGACTACTGTATGACTACTGTATAACAACTGTATAACAACTGTATGACTACTGTATAACAACTGTATAACAACTGTATGACTACTGTATAACTACTGTATAACTACTGTATGACCACAGTATGACTACCATATAACAACTGTATGACTACTGTATGACCACTGCATGACAACTGTATGACCACAGTATGACTACTGTATGACTACTGCATAACAACTGTATGACTACTGTATAACTACTGTATAACTGTATGACCACTGTATGACTACTGTATGACTACTGTATGACAACTGTATAACAACTGTATGACTACTGTATGACTACTGTATAACAACTGTATAACAACTGTATGACTACTGTATAACAACTGTATGACTACTGTATAACTACAGTATGACTACTGTATGAACACAGTATGACTACTGTATGACTACCATATAACAACTGTATGACTACTGTATGACTACTGTATGACTACTGTATGACAACTGTATGACTACCGTCTAACAACAGTATGACTACTGTATGACTACTTAAAGACTACTGTATAACAACTGTATGACCACTGTATGACTACCGTCTAACAACTGTATAACAACTGTATGACTACTGTATGACTACTGTATGACCACATTATGACTACTGTATGACTACCATATAACAGCCGTATGACCACCGTATGACTACTGTATGACTACTGTACGACTACTGTATAACAACTGTATGACAACCGTATGACTACTGTATGACTACTGTATAACAACTGTATGACTACTGTATGACTACTTCAAGACTACTGTATAACAACTGTATGACCACTGTATGACTACCGTTTAACAACTGTATGACTACTGTATAACTACAGTATGACTACTGTATGACTACAGTACGACTACTGTATGACTACAGTATGACTACCGTCTAACAACTGTATGACAACTGTATAACTACTGTAAGACTACTGTATAACAACTGTATGACTACTGTATGACTACCGTATAACAACTGTATGACTACTGTATAACTACTGTATAACAACTGTATGACAACTGTATGACTACAGTATGACTACAGTATGACTACCATATAACAACTGTATGACCACTGTATGACTACTGTATAACAACTGTATAACAACTGTATGACTACTGTATGACTACTGCATAACAACTGTATGACTACTGTATAACTACTGTATAACTGTATGACCACTGTATGACTACTGCACGACTACTGTACGACTACTGTATAACAACTGTATGACTACAATATAACCACTGTATGACTACTGCATGACAGCTGTATAACTACTGTATAACTACTGTATGACTACTGTATGACCACAGTATGACTACTGTATGACTACCATACAACAACTGTATGACAACTGTATGACAACTGTATGACTACTGTATAACAACTGCATGACAACTGTATGACAACTGTATGACAACTGTATGACTACTGTATGACTACTGTATAACAACTGTATGACTACTGTATGACAACTGTATGACTACTGTATAACAACTGTATGACTGCTGTATAACAACTGTATGACTACTGTATGACTACTGTATGACTACCGTATAACAACTGTATGACTACTGTATAACTGCTGTATGACTACTGTGTAACAACTGTATAACAACTGTATGACTACTGTATGACTACTGTATAACAACTGTATGACTACTGTATAACAACTGTATGACTACTATATAACAACTGTATGACTACAGCATGACAACTGTATGACTACCGTACAACAACTGTATGACTACTGTATAACTACTGTATGACTACTGTATAACAACTGTATAACAACTGTATGACTACTGCACAACTACTGTATGACTACTGTATGACTACTGTATAACTACCGTATGACCACTGTATGACCACTGTATAATAACTTCATGACTACTGTATGACTACTGTATGACCACTGTATAACTACCGTATAACAACTGCATGACTACTGTATGACTACAGTATGACTACTGTATGACAACAGTATAACAACTGTATGACTACTGTATAACAACTATATGACTACTGTATGACTACTGTATGACCACAGTATAACTACTGTATGTCTACTGTATGACTACTGTATGACAACAGTATGACTACTGTATAACAACTGTATGACTACTATATGACCACAACATGACTACTGTATGACCACTGTGTGACTACTGTATGACAGCTGTATAGCTACTGTATGACTACTGTATGACTACTGTATGACTACCGTATAACAACTAAATAACTACTGTATGACAACTGTATGACTACTGTATGACTACTGTACGACTACTGTACAACTACTGTACAACTACTGTACGACTACTGTACGACTACTGTATGACTACTGTACAACTACTGTGCGACTACTGTACGACTACCGTATAACAACTGTATAACAACTGTATAACAACTGTATGACTACTTTATAACAACTGTATAACAACTGTATGACTACTGTATGACTACTGTATGACCACAGTATGACTACTGTATAACAACTGTATAACAACTGTATGACTACTGTATAACAACTGTATAACAACTGTATAACTACTGTATGACTACTGTATGACCACAGTATGACTACTGTATGACTACCATATAACAACTGTATAACTACTGTATAACTACTGTATGACTACTGTATAACAACTGTATGACTACTGTATGACTACAGTATGACTGCTGTATGACTACCGTCTAACAACTGTATGACAACTGTATGACCACTGTAAGACTACTGTATAACAACTGTATGACTACTGTATGACTACTATATGACTACTGTATAACAACAGTATAACTACTGTGTGACTACCATATAACAACTGTATGACTACTGCATGACTACTGTATGACTACTGTATGACAACTGCATAACAACTGTATGACTACTGTATAACAACTGTATGACTACTATATAACAACTGTATGACTACTATATGACTACTGTATGACTACACTATGACTACTGTACGACTACCGTATAACAACTGTATGACTACTGTATGACTACTGTATGACTACTGTATGATTATGCCAATAATAACCAAATAACGTCTTGTACTTGTCAATGAGTTGACGCCCTCTTGTTTCTCGCTTCCGCATTGTCTCCGTGCTGCTGTGCTGTTTGCTGCTACTTGGCTACCTGCCAAACTATTCACGTTTACTTTTGAATAAACGATTTAATCAATCTCTGTGTTCAACAAATTTACCAACTTTTAGTTTTGTCCTCACTCATCTTTTATTCGAACTTTTTTCACCCCGGACGTTTTATCCCGAGACAGAAGATTCATTTTCCTGTGCGTTTTTGCTCAACTTACTTTTATTTTTCCCTTTTTTCCATGCAACTTTTTTCCCTCATTCAACTTTTCACTCCGACGCTTTATCTGGACATGGTTCATAAATCATCTTCAACAGCCCGAAGCTAAGTAGTGGAACATTAACATGATGTCTTCTCGAATTGCAGTCGCTGTACTCATAATATACAGGAGAACGATCGCCTTACCGGGCGAGAATGGCTGTGCTACAAGCCCAGCTTCAGACGCAATACGTTAGGCAAGGGTAATTTCAGTGTAGGAAAGGAAGAAACAGCGTCTGTGCCACCAGTAAGTACAGATAGTAACGTTAGTCTGCAAATCCGCACAGTCCCCGCACGCCGGACAACTTTTCTCATGGCTTCTGGAGGGAAATACTGTTGGAATGATCAACGGTGTCGCTCATTCAGCCGACAGAAACTTTCAACCGGTTTTCCCATTATTGTAGCGAAGTCGGAGTTCGAGTCGAGTCTTCTCTTGTCTCTACTCCTCCCGTTCGGGGTCTGGGGCGCCGAGCTCCACCATTTAGCTCTGACAAATTGAAAACCCTAGTCATTGGCGACTCCATTACCCAGTATTAGACTTTAAAAACTTGAATCACCCAGCGATCATACACTGTTTACCAGGGGGGCAGGGCTACCCCGAAGGCTAATCTAAAGATGGTGCTGGCGTAAAGCTAAAACTGGCCAGTGTAGAGAGTATAGAGATATTGTTATCCACGTCGCACCAACGATGTTAGGGATGAAACAGTCAGAGGTCACCAAGTGCAACATAGCTCAGCGTAAATTAGCTAGAAAGATGTGTCGGCATCGAGTAATTGTCTCTGGCCCCTCCCAGTTAGGGAGTGATGAGCTCTACAGCAGAGTCTCAGCACTCAATCGCTGGTTGAAAACTGTTTTCTGCCCCCTCCCAAAAGATAGAATTTGTAGAATGGCCCTCTTTCTGGGACTCACCCACAAACAGGACCAAGCCTGACCTGCTGATGAGGGACGGACTCCATCCTAGCTGGAGGGGTGCTCTCATCTTATCTACCAACATAGATGGGGCTCTAACTCCTCTAGCCCCACAGTGAAATAGGGTGCAGGCCAGGCAGCCTGTTAGCCAACCTGCCAGCTTAGTGGAGTCTGCCAATATTGCACAGTCAGTGTAGTCAGCTCAGCCATACCCATTGAGACTGTGTCTGTGCCTCGACCTAGGTTGGGCAAAACTAAACATGGCGGTGTTCACCTTAGCAATCCTTATTAGGATAAAGACCTCCTCCATTCCTGCCATTATTGAAAGAGATCGTGATACCTCAATCTCAAAAATAGGGTTACCTTAATGTTAGATCCTCACTTCAAAGCCAGTCATAGTCAAGAACTAATCAGATCATAATCTTGATGTGATTGGCCTGACTGAAACATGGCTTAAGCCTGATGAATTTGCTGTGTTAAATGAGGCCTCACCTCCTGGTTACACTAGTGACCACTATTCCCGTGCATCCCGTAGGCGGAGGTGTTGCTAACATTTACGATAGCAAATTTCAATTTACAAAAAAAAATGGCGTTTTTCGTCTTTTTGAGCTTCTAGTCATGAAATCTATGCAGCCTACTCAATCACTTTTTATAGAAGCTACTTGTTTACAGGCCTCCTGGGCCATACAGCGTTCCTCTCTCTGGAGTTTCCTGAATTCCTATCAGACCTTGTAGTCATAGCAGATCATATTCTAATTTTTGGTGATTTTAATATTCACTGGGAGAAGTCCACAGACCCACTCCAAAAGTCTTTCGGAGCCATCATCGACTCAGTGGGTTTTGTCCAACATGTCTCTGGACCTACTACTGCGCACAGTCATACTTCCTGGACCTAGTTTTGTCCCATGGAATAAATGTTGTAGATCTTAATGTTTTTCCACAAAATCCTGGACTATCGACCACCATTTTATTACGTTTGCAATCGCCAACAAATAATCTGCTCAGACCCCAACCAAGGAGCATCAAAAGTCGTGCTATAAATTCTCAGACAACACAAAAATTCCCTTGATGCCCTTCCAGACTCCTTCTGCCACCAAGGACGTCAGAGGACAAAAATCAGTTAACCACTTAACTGAGAACTCCAATTTAACCTTGCGCAATACCCTAGATGCAGTTTGCACCCTAAAAACGAAAAACATTTGTCATAAGAAACTAGCTCCCTGGTACAGAAAATACCCGAAGCTTTGGAAGCAAGCTTCCAGGAAATTGGAACGGAAATGGCGCCATATCCAAACTGGAAGTCTTCCGACTAGCTTGGAAAGACAGTATCGCGTGCAGTACCGAAGAGCCCTCACTGCTGCTCGATCATCCTACTTTTCCAACTAATCGAGGAAAAATAAGAACAATCCAAAATTTCTTTTTGATACTTTGTTGCAAAAGCTAACTAAAAGCAGCATTCCCCAAGAGAGGAGATGGCTTTCACTTCAGCAGTAATAAATTCAGAACTTCTTTGAGGGAAAAGATCGCGACTATTAGAAAGCAAATTACGGACTCTCTTTGAATCGCGTATTCCTCCAGGGCTTAGCTGTCCTGGATCTGCACAGCTCTGCGAGGGCCTGGGATCGGAGGAGACACTTAAGTGTTTTAGTACTATATCTCTTGACACAATGATGAAAATAATCATGGCCTCTAAACCTTCAAGCTGCATACTGGATCCTATTCCTACTAAACTGCTGGAAGGAGCTTTCCTGTGTGGCCCTCCTCTATGTTGAACATAATAAACAGCTCTCTATCCACCGGATGTGTACTCAAACTCACTAAAAGTGGCAGATGATAAAGCCTCTCTTGAAAAACCCAAACCTTGACCGAAAAATATAAAAAACTATCGGCCTATATCGAATCTTCCATTCCTCTCAAAAATTTTGAAAAGCTGTTGTGCAAAAGCAACCTACTGCCTTTCGAAGACAAACAATGCTACAAAATGCTTCAGTCTGGTTTTAACCCCATCATAGCACTGAGACTGCCACTTGCTGAAGGTGGTAAATGACCTTTAATGGCGTCAGACCGAGGCCTGCATCTGTCCTCGCATTGCTACTAGACCTTAGTGCCGCCCTTTGACACTATCGATCACCACATTCTTTTGGAGAGACTGGAAACCCAAATTGGTCTACACGGACAAGTTCTGGCCTGGTTTAGGATCTTACCTGTCGGAAAGATATCAGTTTGTCTCTGTGAATGGTCTGTCCTCCGACAAATCAACTTGTACATTTCGGGTGTTCCAAGGTTCGTTTTAGGACCACTATTGTTTTCACTATATATTTTTACCTCTTGGGGATGTTATTCGAAAACCATAATGTTAACTTTCACTGCTATGCGGATGACACACAGCACATTTCAATGAAATATGGTGAAAGCTCTCAAAATTGCCCTCGCTTTAGAAACCCTGTAGTTTCAGAACATAAAAGTGGATGGCTGAAAAACTTTCTTACTTTAAAACTCGGACAAAACAGAGATGCTTGTTCTAGGTCCCAAGAAACAAAAGAGAATCTTCTGTTAAATCTGACAATTCATCTTGATGGTTGTAAAGTCGTCTCAAATAAAACTGCTTGAAAGGACTTTCGCAAGGTCACTCTTGACCCTGATCTCTCTTTTGCGAACATATCAAGACTGTTTCAAGGGGACAGCTTTTTCCATCTACGTAACATTGCAAAAATCAGAAATTTTCTGTCCAAAAATGATGCAGAAAAATTAATCCAGGCATTTGTTACTTCTAGGTTAGAACTACTGCAATGCTCTACTTTCCCAAGCTTTACCCGGATAAAGCACTTAAATAAACTTCAGTTAGTGCTAAATACGGCTGCTTGAATCCTGACCCAGAACCAAGAAATTTGATCATATTACTCCAGTGCAGCTTCCTACACTGGCTTCCTGTTAAGGCAAGGGCTGATTTCAGGTTTTCACTGTTAACCTCATAAGTGCCATTACTTGGGCTTGCTCCTACCTATCTTTCCGAGTTGGTCTGCCGTACATACCAATAAGTACCTACGGTCACAAGACGCAGGCTCTAATTGTCCCTAGAATTTCTAAGCAAACAGCGGGAGGCCAGGGCTTTCTCCTATAGATCTCCATTTTTATGGAACAGTTTGCCTACCCATGTGAGAGAGGCAGACTCGGTCTCAACCTTTAAGTCTTTACTGAAGACTTATCTCTTCAGTAGGGTCATATGATTGAGTGTAGTCTGGCCCAGGAGTGGGAAGGTGAACGGAAAGGCTCTGGAGCAACGAACAGCCCTTGCTGTCTCTGCCAGGCCGGTTCCCCTCTCTCCACTGGGGTTCTCTGCCTCCTAACCCTGTTACAGGGCTGAGTCACTGGCTTGCTGGTGCTCTTTCCTGCCGTCCCTAGAGAGGGTGCGTCACTTGAGTGGGTTGAGTTACTGACGTGATCTTCCTGTCTGGGTTGGCGCCCCCATTGGTTTGGAGCTGGGTGGAGACCCTGTGGGCTCTATACTCGGCCTTGTCTCAGGATTGTAAGTTGGTGGTTGAGGATATCCTCTGGTGGTGCGGGGGCTGTGCTTTGGCAGAGTGGGGTGGGGTTATATCCTTCCTGTTTGAGCCCTGTCCGGTTTCCGGATGGGGCCACAGTGTCTCGGACGCTCCTGTCTCAGCCTCCAGTATTTATGCTGCAGTAGTTTATGTGTCGGGGCTGGGGTTGAGTCTGGTTATACCTGGAGTACTTCTCCTGTCTTATCGAAGTGTCCTGTGTGAATTTAAGTATGCTTTCAATTCTCTCGCATTCCTCTTCCTTGAGAACCTGAGCTCCCAGGACCATACGTCAGGACCACCGGGCATGCTGACACCTTTGCTGTCCCCAGCCGCCTGACCTTGCTGCTAGTCCAGTTTCAACTGTTCTGCCTGCGGTTACGAAACCCCTACCTGTCCCAGACCTGCTGTTTTCAACTTCTTAACATCGGCCAGAAAAGCCAACTGAGAGACCTGGAGCCCTAGGACCATACGGGACTACCGCCGTGGTGACTCCTTGCTGTCCCCAGTCCGCCTGGCCTTGCTGCTATCTCCAGTTTCAACTGTTCTGCCATCGCGGTTATGGAACCCCCACTGTCCCAGACCTGCTGTTTTCAACTTAATGATCGAAGCTATAAGTGCCAACTGAGATTTATTCCCGATTGACATTTGACCATGCTTGTCACTTATGAACATTTTTGAAACATCTTGGCATGGTTCTGTTATAATTCCCACTCAGGCACAGTGCCAGAAGAGGACTGGCCACCCTCATAGCCTGGTTCCTCTCAGGCTTCTTCCTAGGCTTTGGCCTTTTAGGGAGAGTTTTTCCTAAAGCCACTCGTGCGGCTTCTACACCTGCACTACTAGCTGTTTGGGGTTTTAGGCTGGGTTTCTGCAAAGCACTTACCGAGATATTAGCTGATGTAAGAAGGGCTTATATAAAATAAAATTGATTGATTGATTGATACAAGTACCACTGTATAACAACTGTATAACAACTGTATGACTACTAC
>NW_025538123.1:0-22783 GCF_020615455.1 Coregonus clupeaformis | reverse complement strand
CCTAGCACACATCTGGGCGGCAGGTAGCCTAGTGGTTAAGAGCATTGTGCCAGTAACCGAAAGGTCGCTGGTTCTAATCCCCGAGCCGACTAGGTGAAAAATCTGTCGATGTGCCCTTGAGCAAGGCACTTAACCCTAATTGCTCCTGTAAGTCGCTCTGGATAAGAGCGTCTGCTAAATGACCAATTATTATTTATAATTATTATCTGCATATTTCTGTTAGGGATTGCCTCCTCTGTGAAGCGCTCCTGTGCAATAACTCAATTCGCCGTTGCGTTCCTTCTAAATGATGTGATTTAAAAAAGTATTTGCAACAGGTAAGTCCACAAAACTTAGTCCACTCTGTGCATAACAGATTTTAGTTTTGGGAACAGAACTGTATTAAGATCAGAAGTTTCATCGATTAGAACATTTGCAGAATATCGGCCAAAATCCATCTCCTTCCATCTTCTCCCACTGCCGGCCAGTGGGCTTCCTTTAAATAATACAGTGAAGACAAGGTTATTCAGGAAATAGTACATAGTGCTGCCTAAAACAAACAGTGACCTTGTACTAAATGGCTTTTGTCATGTATGCATTTACTGTACCAGTCAAAAGTTTGGAGACACCTACTCATTCAAGGGTTTTTCTTAATATGTACTATTTTCTACATAGGCTAATAATAGTGAAGACATTTAAACTATGAAATAACACATATGGCATCATGTAATAACCAAAAAAGTGTTAAACAAATCAAATATATTTTAGATTCTTCAAAGTAGCCACCCTTTGCCTTGATGACAGCTTTGTAGAATCTTTGTAATCTACAATGTAGAAAATAGTAAAAATAAAGAAAATCCTGGAATGAGTAGGTGTTCTAAAACTTTTGACTGATATTTGACCTCAAGATATCTTTAAAAATAAAACCTTTGACTGGTACTGTATGTGAATTTGTGAAAATCTACTATAGGTTAAGTACCGGCACCTCAAATATCTAGCTCTTGAGCTCCTGTTCCTCTTATAGAATGTTAGCTCAACAGTATTGTGGAGCTCCTGCACCTAAATATAAACAGTACCGGCACCCAAAATGAGTACCGGCACCTATTTCAGTCCAAGTCAAGCACTGAATTAGATGATTTAACAAGAATAAATAATATATATTTTTAGAGAATAAAGAAAGTGCCAGAACTGTCAAGACAATAACTTTTTGTGTCTGTTTCTCATTGTTACTACAGGACGACTAGAATTAAATCTGAGGCCGGTAACATCAATAGTGAGGACAAACCCAGCCTGCCTCTCTCCTTCCACACTGAGTCCAAACCTACAGTCACTGGGTCCTGATTGCGACAGTGGAGGTCAGTTTGCTAAGCAGGATCCAGAGATGCCATCAGTGAAGCTGGAAGACTGCAGTCAAACACTGGAGCTGAATGTCAACATTAAAGATGAAGAAGAGGAGGAGAAGATTGGGAAATCTGTTTCTCATGGTAAGAGCAGGTTCTATCTAACTAAGTTTGTGTTATTCATTCCAACTTCCCAATGTGCATGAAAAGTTGCAGTAGAACTGTTTCATGATGAACTATTTCAATGAGAAGGTAGATATTATTTCATGCTACTGACACTTACATGGTTTGACACCAGTATTGCCAGCATTTGTTTTATTCACTGGGCTATCTGGAGTGATCAGAGAGTAGACTAAAGAAGTTATGTAGACAAACTGCCAATGTTTTAAAGTTCTATTAAATTAGTCTGTGTAGTTACTAACCCTTGTGATAGTGAGTGGAGGATGATATGGCTTCTACATCTGCATTGCTTGCTCTTTGGGGTTTTTGGCTGTGTTTCTATAAAGCACTTTGTGACAACTTCTGATGTAAAAAGGGCTTCATAAAATACATTTGATTGACATGTATATCACACCAACTGACTGGTTCTTCTGATGTTGTTCACACAGGAGACCATGTTGAGACATTCTCTACATCCAGCGAGCAACAGCAGGAAGATCACAGAGCTAAGAGGTCTCACCACTGCCCACATTGTGAGGCGAGTTTCTCAATTCTATCAAAGTTGAAAATACACCTACAAATACACACAGGAGAGAATCTGAATTCCTGTACTGACTGTGGGAAGAATTTCACAATATCAAAGGCTCTGACAGTTCATCAGAGAACACACATAGGAGAGAAGCCTTACTCCTGCTCTGACTGTGTAAAATGCTTCACAACATCAACTAAGCTAAGACTTCATCAGAGAACACACACAGAAGAGAAGCCTTACTCCTGCTCTGACTGTGGGAAGGGTTTCTCTCGACTGGACAGCATAAAACAACATGAACGTATACATACAGGAGAGAAGCCATACTCCTGCTCTGACTGTGGGAAGGGTTTCTCTCAGCGGGTAAGCTTGAAATCACACCAACGGATACACACAGGAGAGAAGCCTTACTCCTGCTCTGACTGTGTAAAATGCTTCAAGACATCAACTGAGCGAATACTTCATCAGAGAACACACACAGGAGAGAAGCCTTACTCCTGCTCTGACTGTGGAAAGAGTTTCTCTCGACTGGACACCTTAAAACAACATGAACGTATACATACAGGAGAGAAGCCATACTCCTGCTCTGACTGTGGGAAGGGTTTCTCTCAGTGGGTAAGCTTGAAATCACACCAACGGATACACACAGGAGAGAAGCCTTACTCCTGCTCTTACTGTGTAAAATGCTTCACAACATCAACTAAGCTAAGACTTCATCAGAGAACACACAGGAGAGAAGCCTTACTCCTGTTCTGACTGTGTAAAATGCTTCACAACATCAACTGAGCTAAGACTTCATCAGAGAACACACACAGGAGAGAAGCCATACTCCTGCTCTGACTGTGAGATGAGATTCTACATATCTGGCAATTTAAAAAGACACCAACGTATACATAAGAAGTGGTAGTGGATTGGATACACTATTGTAATCCTATTGTTTCTCACTGTGAGAGAACTGTGCAGAGGTATGGGAAAGTTGTAGAATTTTAGCATCTCTTAACTGATCAGTGTGCACCTTGTCAGTTTTGCAGTGCTTAGATAGCTCCTACTGTAAAGATAATGAGAGGGCTAGGATATTGAGGAAACCACGAGTACATGCATCCATGCCGTGTGTCATCATTGCAGGATGGTGGTGGTGGTGTGGGGTGTGTTTTCATGGCAGACATTGGGCCCCTTGATAAAAGTGGAGCAACGTTTGAATGCCACAGGATATCTAAAAAATAATTGTCAATCAGGTGCATCCCTTCATGGCAGAAGTTATCCATCTGCAAATATATTTTTTCAGCAGGATTATGCCCCATGCAACAAGGCTTGTCCAGAAAAGGTTCCACGAACATGACAGTGATTTCAGGTTACTGCAGTGGCCTTCCAAGGCAACAGATCTCAAATCCAATTGTGCATCTGTTGTAGGAGATGGAACGAGCTATTCTGAGTAGAAATCCACTGCCAGAGAACTTGACACAACTGTGGGAAGCATTGCAGTCAACATGGGCCAGCATCCCAGTGGAACGCTTTCGACACCATGTAGAGTCCATGCCCTGACAAATTGAGGCTGTTCTGATGACAAAGACTATCAGCTGTTCAGAAATGACAGGTCCAGAGAGGGGATGCGAGGAGGGTGTGTGGCTATGTATGTGAATCACAGTATGCAGGCAAAGAGAAGAATAACTGACCTAGAGAAAGAAGCGTTTGTGTGTCTTCAGCTCCGTCCTAAACAACACCCCAGCTCAGTTTCATCTCTGGTAGTGGAGTGCTCTAACATCCACCATGGGCACATGACAAAACACTGCAGCAGAACACTGTGGATTATCTCATAATCACTGTCCATGTGATCAGGATGTCCTCTCCCCAAATGGGTCTCATCCTGTGTGGAGACTTTAATCACCTGCCCATCAAGATGCTGACAAACTCCCATCCAGACATGAAACAAGTGGCCAAAGACAAGACCACAGAGGGGACTCCATCCTAGATCTGATCAACACAACCCACTGTCCTTGCCCCTCTCGGATCCAGTGATCACAAATGTCTGCTGTTCTCTTCAAACACAACATCAGGAGGGAGAAGAAAGGTGCAGCGGAAAAAAGGACTTCTGGTAACCAAGAACAGAAAGGAGACCTTTGCACGATGTATGGCCAGTACTGACTGTTCTGCCATATATGAGGTGGAGAGCATCGATGCAAAGGTGGCGACGTTCAACTCCTGCATTCAAACTGCACTAGATGTATACATGCCAATAAGAAAACAACAACAACACTGGACAAGCCCTGGATGACTGAAAGAATAAAGGCTGCCATCAGGAAAATACAGAATATTTTCAACAGATGGGGAGAAACAATGACATGGAGAAAATACAGAAACACAGTGCAAATGCTTATCAAGGAAGCAAAGACAAGCTACTACAAAACTGAAATCCAGGACCTAAAGAAGAAAAACCCTAAGGAATGGTGGGACTTCATTAACAATGGACTGGGACCAAAGAAAACATCAGGAGGGAGAATACAGGTCGAGGGAATTGAAGACGACAACGTGGCTGATGTTTTGAATGGCTTCTTTGCTGAGGCATGGACACGCACCACACCTCTTGCCATCTTCCCCATGCCCATGTCTACAAGGCAGGTTGAGCTGTGCAGCATTGGCCAGTTAAAGCAAGCTCTGACCAGACTCAGAGCACGTAAAGCATGTGGGCCTGATGGTATTCCAGCCTGGCTACTAAAGAGCTTGCAGAAGATCTAGCCCCTGTCATCAAACACATTGTTACCGCCCTTGTGAAAGCCACAAACACCCTTGGCTGACAGCTACAGACTCCATAAACCCAACAATGGTGAGGGTGTTACTTGCTGATGTGTCCAAAGCCTTTGATCGAGTAGATCACCCATAGTTCCTGCAACATCTGTCTGACATTGAACTGTGTTCAAGGTTACTAGCCTGACTCCACAGCTACACCACCGAAAGAGGGCAGAGGGTGATGGCAACTGGCACATTTAGCCCTTGTTCAGAGGACCATCCACAACCTGCACCATTAATCCTAGGAAGACAGGAAGTACCAGTGGTAACAACAACCAAGTATCTTGGTTTTCACCTAGACTCTAACCTCAGTGGTGACATGTGGAGCAGACAGTGAGAAAGGTCTCGAAACGCCTTTTTGACTGTTCTGGAATACGGTGGAGTGCTGTTAGTTGGATGCAGTAAAAAGCAGCAGGCCCAACTAGACAGGGTGCAGAGGAGGGCCTTGAGGATCATCTCCAGAGGTGGAGCAGTCCAACCACAGCTCCCGTCACTGCAGAGCAGGCGAGAACAGGTTGCAGGGCACCTGGTGAAGGACATGCACACTCTTGACCATCCAATGAATGACCTGCTCCCTCCAAGAAGAGGTAACTGCACCACCAGGCTCCTGAGAAACAGCCACAAACTGTCCTGTATAACTGCCCGTACAAACCGCCTGCGAAACGCCACTCTACCCACTGCTTTTTTTTAAATAACATTTTAATATTTCAACATCCATCATGAAAAATGTCCTGTAATGTTTCAAGTGTTCTGTATTCTATTTATGTCACATATTGTGTTATGTATTTAACAGGTAGCCTAGCGGTTAAGAGTGTTGGGCCAGTAACTGAAAGGTCGCTGGTTTGATTCCCGAGCCAACTATGTCAAAAATCTGTCATTGTGGCCTTGAGCAAGGCAATTAACCCCAATTGGTACTATAAGTCGCTCTAGATAAGAGCATCTGCTAAATTACAAATATGTAATGAAAAATCATGTTTGTACATTAATTTGTGCTGGGCAACCTTTTCTCTTGTGCATAAATATAACAAAGTGTTTAAAGTGAAATAGTTAGTGTCTATACAATGCATTCTGAAAGTATTCAGACCCCTTGACTTTTTCAACAAAAAAATACGTTACAGCCTTATTGTAAAAATGATTTTTTTTTTTACAAACAACAACAACAACAAAAATCCCTCATCAATCTACACACAATACCCCATAATGACAAAGTGGAAACAGGTTTAGACATTTTTGCAAAACCTTATTTACATTTGTATTCCAGACCCTTTGCTATGAATCTCGAAATTTAGCTCAGGTGCATCCTGTTTCCATTGATATTCCTTTAGATGTTTCTACAACTTGATTGGAGTCCACCTGTTATAAATTCAATTGATTGGACATGGTTTGAAAAGGCACACACCTGTCTATATAACATCCCACAGTTGACATTGCATGTCAGAGCAAAAACCAAGAGGTCGAAGGAATTGTCCGTAGAGCTCAGAGACAGGATTGTGTCGAGGCACAGATCTGGGGAAAGGTACCAAAAAATGTCTGCAGCATTGAAGGTCCCCAAGAACACCGTGGCCTCTTCCATTCTTAAATGGAAGAAGTTTGGGATCACCAAGATTCTTCCTAGAGCTGTCCACCCGGCCAACTGCGCAATCGGAGGAGAAGGGCCTTGGTCAGGGAGGTGACCAAGAACCCGATGATCACTTTGACAGAGCTCCAGAGTTCAGCCCGCTTGGAGTTTGCCAAGAGGCACCTAAAGGACTCTGACCATGAGAAACAAGATTCTCTGGTCTGTTGTTACCAAGATTGAACTCTTTGGCCTGAATACCAAGCGTCACTTCTGGAGGAAACCTGGCACCATGCCTACGGTGAAGCATGGTCGTGGCAGTATCATGCTGTGCGGATGTTTTTCAGAGGCAGGGACTGGGAGACTAGTCAGGATCGAGGGAATAATGAACGGAGCAAAGTACAGAGAGATCATTGATGAAACCTGCTCCAGATTGCTCAGGACTTCAGACTGGGGCGAAGGTTCACCTGGCCCAGCCAGAGCCCAGACTTGAACCCGATTGAACATCTCCGGAGAGACCAGAAAATAGCTGTGCAGCAACGCTCCACATCCAACCTGCTAGAGTTTGAGAGGATCTGCAGAGAAGAATGAATGAAACTCCCCAAATGCAGGTGTGCCAAGCTTGTAGCATCATACCCAAGAAGACTCGATGGTGTAAGCGCTGCCAAAGGTGCTTCAAGAATGTACTGAGTAAAGGGTCTGAATAATTAGATATTTAAGTTTTTGTATTAATAAATTAGGGAAAATGTCTAAAAACCTGTCTTTTGCTTTGACATTATGGGGTATTGTGTGTAGATTGATGAGGGGAAAAAACAATTTAACCAACTTTAGAATATGGCTGTAACGTAATAAAATGTGGAAAAATTCAAGGGGTCTGAATACTTTCAGATTGCACTGTATATAGCCAAGCTACCATTGACTAGGTATTGGCACCCCATGTATATAGCCAAGCTATCATTGACTAGGTATTGGCACCCCATGTATATAGCCAAGCTATAATTGACTAGGTATTGGCACCCCATGTATATAGCCAAGCTACCATTGACTAGGTATTGACACCCCATGTATATAGCCAAGCTACCATTGATCATCGTGTATTAATTCCTTGTGCTACAATCTTTTTCCTATTATTATAATTGTTGTATTGTGTTCTCCATTGTTGGTCAACATTTCACTGTTAGTCTACACCTGTTGTTTACCAAACATGTGACAATGAAATTACTACGTATTTAGTTAATTGTCTTCTAAAACTATGCTGTAAAAATATATGAACTTGACATGTAAAGTGTTGGTCCCATGTTTCATGAGCTGAAATAAAAGATACTGGATATTTTCCATACCCACAAAAAGCTTATTTCTCTCCAACTTGGTGCACAAATTTGTTTCCAGTTCTGTTAGTGAGCATTTCTCCTTTGCCAAGATTATCAATCCACCTGCGAGTTGTGGCATATCAAGAAGCTGATTAAACCGCATGATCATTACACAGGTGCACCTTGTGCTGGGTACAATAAAAGGCCACTCTGAAATGTGCAGTTTTGTCACACAACACAATGCCACAGATGTCTACATTTTGAGGGAGTGCGCAATTGGCATTCTGACTGCAGGAATGTTCACAAGAGCCCAGGACCTCCACATCGGTCTTCTTCACCTGCAGGATCATCTGAGACCAGCCACCCAGACAGCTGATGAAACTGAGGAGTATTTATATCTGTAATAAAGCCCTTTTAGTGGGGAAAAATCATTCTTATTGGCTGATGGGTGGGCCCCTGTCATGTGAAATCCATAGATTAGGGCCTAATGAATGTATTTCAATTGATTGATTTCCTTATATGAACTGTACCGCAGTAAAATTGTTGAATGTTGTGTTTATATTTTTGTTCAGTTAGTTAAAATCTTACAAAACAACTGATGATGATTATGTTTGGAAAACTGCATTGATCTGCCAATGAAAAATAACATTAGTACATTAATTTGTACTGGTCAACCTCTCCTTTTCTTTTGTATTCAGTTATTCCATATTCGATCTGACAGTATGAATGGTTCTTATGGTTGTATTCAGTTCTTCCATATTAGATCTGACAGTATGAATGGTTCTTATGATTGTATTCAGTTATTCCATATGAGATCTGACAGTATGAATGGTTCTTATGGTTGTATTCAGTTCTTCCATATTAGATCTGACAGTATGAATGGTTCTCATGGGCTGAGTGCCTGGAATGACTACAGTCATACCAAGTTTTCTTTGACCCTGTGATCTCACCAGGACAGAACCACATGTGTCTATCTCACTCCAGCCCAGAAGGTGGCAATGATGTACCTTTAACGTTGGTCTGAACACCACCGATAAACACCATAGAAGAAGAATGCATGCTTAACGACAACCAAGGGGCCATGCAGCTTTCCACTGTTCCAAAGACTGTCTATTATATGGAACAGATTGGCATGTGACCACTCTAACAATGTAGACACGTCCTCAAAGATTGGACATGAATCGGTGTTGGTCAAACTCTTCTCTTCTCTATCATTAAATACAACAAAACTATGTTTTAAGTTAAATATTTAGTGTTTGTCTAAAGCTGGAAAAAAAAGACTTGAAATGAGCATCACAAAGATACATTTGACCTATGCACTAACAAGCTTGTTCAATATACGCAGCTTTGTCACCAGCTGCAGTACTGTAGCTTTATTAATCTACTGTACTTCAACATGTACTCACATTGGATGGGTTGAATAGGATTCAAACCATGTCTTAAACTGCTACCTAGCAAGTTACAAGCCACAACACACATGTAAAGTTGCTGTAGAACTGTTTCATGGGGTGTGAAAATATATGTAATCAAAACTACTGGATATCTTTAGAAGTAAAATTGTTCTACAATTTTCTTACACTGAGAATGTGGAATAGTTTTTGTAGGTCGGCAGGATAAACAATTGAATCTCTATTAAGATTTAAGCTTGCAAAATGTAAAGGGGTGTGTAGACTTTCACTGTGACTGTATATGTACCATTGACTTGCAGTGGATTTGTGCCACAAATGCTAAAAAGTTAGCATTTATAACAATAGTAAGATAAAAAATATATACCCAGGACTATATTGAGGGACAGACTGTTGAAATGCCCAGTTGATTATGTAAACAGTCTTGTAGAACTCTGGCATTGATGGTCCATCTGAGGGTGAGTCATTGATATAAATGCTCAGAGTAAAAGAGCTGTGAACTCACCTGTGATGGCCCACGTCTACCACAACCTTTCCTATTGTGTTTGTAAGCACCACAGCATTTTAGGCAGCCATTGTTCAAAATGTGTTCATACATACAGTACAATGGGAGGGCGTGTGGAAGGAACAGGGGAGAACCAGGAGTTTGATCTCTGACTTCTATTTAGGACTGGGATCCCTCTGTGGGCCGGCCTTTTCAGAATATCTCTCGATTCTCTTTTAAACATGCTAGAAACCTAAAGGACAGCCTAGTAAGAGCAGATGAATATGTTCCCCCTCAACATTTCCTATCCACCCTCCCCTCAAATCATTGTGAGAACTGTAATGCGATGACCAAGGGGGGATTTCTTTCTTCGCCCTCATACTGGAAATAAAATGTATGTCCTGGGTAGAATTTCCTGTAAAACAAAATGTGTGGTATATTTCCTGATGTGCCCATGTGGCTATTATTATGTTGGAAAGTCTAAGAGAAATTTGAAAGTTGAAAGAGCAACTCCCCTGCAGGGTTGCCAACTAATTTTCAGGGGAAGTTGTTAGAGGCAGGTCAATTTGTTGCTAAAAGTTGCTAAATGACATTGTGATGTCATTGCGTGATGACATCATTACATTTATATTTTACATTTTAGTCATTTAGCAGACGCTCTTATCCAGACCGACTTACAGTTAGTGAGTGCATACATTTTTTGTTATAACATAAAACTGCGTCATTACGTAGAATACACAATAACGTTACTCAAATTGACTGGCCATCTTGACTACAAATATGATTTGACATTTGTTAGTTGAGATTTGTTTGTTTATTATCACATATTTTTATTTGTAAAAGTAATTTGAAACACATAACATTTATATGATCAGATACAGTGGGGAAAAAAAGTATTTAGTCAGCCACCAATTGTGCAAGTTCTCCCACTTAAAAAGATGAGAGAGGCCTGTAATTTTCATCATAGGTACACGTCAACTATGACAGACAAAATGAGGAAAAAAATCCAGTCACTTGTAGGATTTTTTATGAATTCATTTGCAAATTATGGTGGAAAATAAGTATTTGGTCAATAACAAAAGTTTCTCAATACTTTGTTATATACCCTTTGTTGGCAATGACACAGGTCAAACGTTTTCTGTAAGTCTTCACAAGGTTTTCACACACTGTTGCTGGTATTTTGGCCCATTCCTCCATGCAGATCTCCTCTAGAGCAGTGATGTTTTGGGGCTGTCGCTGGGCAACACAGACTTTCAACTCCCTCCAAAAATTTTCTATGGGGTTGAGATCTGGAGACTCCAGGACCTTGAAATGCTTCTTACGAAGCCACTCCTTCGTTGCCCGGGCGGTGTGTTTGGGATCATTGTCATGCTGAAAGACCCAGCCACGTTTCATCTTCAATGCCCTTGCTGATGGAAGGAGGTTTTCACTCAAAATCTCACGTTACATGGCCCCATTCATTCTTTCCTTTACACGGATCAGTCGTCCTGGTCCCTTTGCAGAAAAACAGCCCCAAAGTATGATGTTTTCACTCCCATGCTTCACAGTAGGTATGGTGTTCTTTGGATGCAACTCAGCATTCTTTGTCCTCCAAACACGACGAGTTGAGTTTTTACCAAAAAGTTATATTTTGGTTTCATCTGACCATATGACATTCTCCCAATCCTCTTCTGGAACTTCTGAACTTCAGACGGGCCTGGACATGTACTGGCTTAAGCAGGGGGACACGTCTAGCACTGCAGGATTTGAGTCCCTGGCGGCGTAGTGTGTTACTGATGGTAGGCTTTGTTACTTTGGTCCCAGCTCTCTGCAGGTCATTCACTAGGTCCCCCCGTGTGGTTCTGATGATTCTTGTGATCATTTTGACCCCACGGGGTGAGATCTTGCGTGGAGCCCCAGATCTAGGGAGATTATCAGTGGTCTTGTATGTCTTCCATTTCCTAATAATTGCTCCCACAGTTGATTTCTTCAAACCAAGCTGCTTACCTATTGCAGATTCAGTCTTCCCAGCCTGGTGCAGGTCTACAATTTTGTTTCTGGTGTCCTTTGACAGCTCTTTGGTCTTGGCCATAGTGGAGTTTGGAGTGTGACTGTTTGAGGTTGTGGACAGGTGTCTTTTATACTGATAACAAGTTCAAACAGGTGCCATTAATACAGGTAACGAGTGGAGGACAGAGGAGCCTCTTAAAGAAGAAGTTACAGGTCTGTGAGAGCCAGAAATCTTGCTTGTTTGTAGGTGACCAAATACTTATTTTCCACCATAATTTGCAAATAAATTCATAAAAAATCCTACAATGTGATTTTCTGGATTTTCTTTTCTCAATTTGTCTGTCATAGTTGACGTGTACCTATGATGAAAATTACAGGCCTCTCTCATCTTTTTAAGTGGGAGAACATGCACAATTGGTGGCTGACTAAATACTTTTTTTCCCCACTGTATTTTTATTTATAATCACAACACATTGAATTATTGAACAGTTACACATTACACATTATTGAACAATTACATTTATTTTTATTTTTTATTAACGAGTAAACCTACACATTCTGAACAATTATAGTTTCAAGCAGTGTATTGGTAGTTAGTTAACATGCTACCTGACTGATCAACAATTATAGGTACAAGCTAATAACAAGGTATACAGTGAGGGAAAAAAGTATTTGATCCCCTGCTGGTTTTGTACGTTTGCCCACTGACAAAGACATGATCAGTCTATAATTTTAATGGTAGGTTTATTTGAACTGTGAGAGACAGAATAAAAACAAAAAAATCCAGAAAAACGCATGTCAAAAATGTTATAAATTGATTTGCATTTTAATGAGGGAAATAAGTATTTGACCCCCTCTCAATCAGAAAGATTTCTGCCCCAAGGGGGGCACTTACCCTGCGACTTAAAAAAACGCCCCTTTTCTAAAAACAACATTTCATTAAATAACTAAAAAAGTGTAAACTGTAGCAATTTATTTCCCTTTATAGTTTATTAGCCTAAGCATGACCTTCATCCACATAACCCCCCCCAAATGTTGTTTTTTGTGTCAGCAATTAGACATTGTTCTTAGGGGGGGCGAGTTACCCCCTAGGACCCTACCGCCAGTCTCCTCTAGGTACATAGGATGGCTACTTCCCAACCAGAACCCTGGCCTGATGCGAACGTGAGTAGATTACGTTGAAAACAACGGTCGGCCATCTTGGAGACAGTCTCTACCTCTTATACCTCAGCGGTCAGGCGGGCACCATTCTTCAGATAAAGAAAAAAGCGCTAAAACTGCTATAAAGACAATAGCTGTTGTGTCCGTTTCAAATGTATTACTACAGTTATGTAATAGCACGTTTCAACTTTCTAATTTAGAAAGAACATTTCATAACATGCTAGGTCACAAATACGTCAAGGTATTATCAAGTTTGGTAAAGGTTTTAGCTATGTGTTATTTTTGTGTCAAACCGAGTGAGTGAAGAACGTGATAAAAACTGTTACAAGTCACATAGCTAACTAGAGACTTTGGGTTTGTCTGCGTGATTGAATGTACATAATTTCGTCAAGATAATTTAATAAATAATCCATTTATTTGAGATTTCTGAGTTCGTTTACATCAACATACTTCACTGCAGACAGTGCGGATGCATTAGAGAGAGAAGTTGACGGTTGCACTACTATTTTGAAGCTGTCTGAATGTAATGTCCATTAGTTTTCTACATGTGTTGTAATCTAGGGTTGGAACCGGTTCTCCCGAAAATGAACCGGAAACTAAAGTGTTCTATACTTTTCAGGAACAGCAGTTATTTTAAAAGCATGGAATCCAGGTAATAACCTTATTTTACTTTCCTGGCATTTTGTTCTCCAGTCCCACAAAAATCGCAACAACCCAGGTAACAAGGAACGTAACTGAGACATTTGTAACATTCCCCTTAAGTCTTCCAGAGGTACTGAATGTCATAGCCTGTTTGGGACATTACCGGCACATTCATAGCGTTTCTAATAAGTATTATAGAGGTTATAAATATCTGGTCGCTATACGGACATCATGGGACCTTTAAAAACGTTCCTTGGTATTCCATGAAAGGTTCTGAATATCATGTTATTTTGGAGATATCCTAGGAACATTTCATAACGTTACATTTAGAGCTATGGTTTTTGTCTTCATGTAACGTTGCAATCACAGAATGATAGAAATACATTTTGTAACGTCGTCTGTAAGTCAAGTGGTGGTACACTTGTAACGTTGTCTTTCTAAGTGTGTAGGAACATTTGTTAGGTTCTAAATAAGTACTTTAGATCCCAAGATATTGGGGCCAGCATACTTGTGCTTTGAGTAAAGGAAGTGGATCAAGCTCTTCCCCTCCGCAATATATTTTTCCATAATTCTACCGATGTAATAAATGTATGGAAATTAATAATGTAATTTTGACCTCAGTATAGGCCTATGGAAGAGGGAACGATACCTACAAATAATATATTTTTATTATATTAATTTATGAATGTAGCCTATAACAATAATAATAATTTTTACAAATCATTATAAAGCAGCTAGCAGTAGTGGTGGCCTGACGACGGTTCATCCTGAATATTCCTTTTGACTCCATTATCCGTCATTGCAAATATAGAAGTGGGTGTGGCAACTAACAATACTGAGGCTGGAGGCAGAAAGAAACACCTACCGTACTAATTGGTAAAAGTGAAACAACACAGCTTTGCTCGCAAACAACGGCGATTGGATGACCTTGACCGTTGGAAGGCCACAGAATTTAGACAGTTTCTACTCTATACTGGGAAAGTAGTGCTGAGAAGAATCTGGTCTAAAGAACAGTACACACACTTCATGGCCTTCAGTGTGGCCATGTGCATTTTGGTTTCTCCTCAACTTTCTTCAATCCACAGTGCCTATGCTCATGCTTTACTGAACTTCTTTGTGGAGCAGGGAAGGGTTTTGTATGGAGACACATTTCTCGTGTATAATGTTCACTCCCTTGGACTTTCCGCACCACTACGAGGAGCACACAAATGCATCTCATTGCAAAGAGCAGTCTTGTTAAGCAAGCTATTATACTTGAGGAGGACCATGGCACTCGTGTTGTGCTTACCATCTTGCACAGCCTGTAGCAAGCCCCATTTAGCTACAGCCAAGTTCACAAGCTGTATTAGTTATGCAAACTATCTTGGCTGGTAAATCAAGAGACTGAACAGTGTGGAATTGGTGTTTAGTTTTTCTGCACAGGGCATACAGCATTATTATGTTGTACATTTTGTCAAAGAGAACAATGTTGAAGTTGTACCAGAGCAGTGGGTGGAGAAGAGAGATGGGGTGAGTTGATCAGTTAAATGGTTTACCCTTTTTAGGAAAATAGATGGATAAATAGTTCACTTTAAACAGTGTCTCATATCCTGCAGGTCCTTTGTTGCTACTGGCCAAGAAATGCCATTAAGAGAGGAGACCGACCTGACAAAATATTATGGGAGTAGTACAGAATTTCCATCTTTTCATCAACTGGTAAAATAATATTTGACTGTCCATCCACTCCCGTTTATATTGCCATGTATGCTTGGTTGTGTGGCTCTGGAGCAGGTTGCATCAGTTGAACATACTCCTACACGTAAGGCTAGTTACAACGTAGAATATGTTCTAAGCCAGGCGTAAACCTGTGTCACCACCTGGTTGTAAGTAATAGCTTTTGCTACGCCAGGGTGTAAAAACTAAGTGTAATGTAGGGTAGACGTATAGTATATATCTATAACTAGTTTCCAAGGTAAGTGTTTCATGACTAGTCATGTCGCATCTTGTTAAATTTTCTAAATCATTACGTTGGGCGTAGGTAGGTCCAACTTATCTCTTACACCTTATCGTCTAACTGGTGCAACCCACTCCTGGTCAGTAGAGTCAGGAACATGTTTTTACTTGCACTGCGATGCAGTGTCTTAGACCACTGTGCCACTCAGGAGGACCCTTAAGACACGTCATTTAATCTACCCTGAACATATACACAGTATCCTGTCGGTAGGTGTCCACTGACGAAATATGCAAAATGCCAGAAAATAAGTTCTTTTTTTACTTAAACTGTATCACAATAAATTCATAAACAAAATCACAGCAATAAGCTCACAAAATAACAAGTCAGTAAAAACATGAACACTGCACTCCAATCAAGAACTGTAAAACTGCTTAAAGCTAAAAGTGAATAACTATGTTATGTTTATTCAGGTGCTGCTGCTCCATCCTCATCCACGGTGTGTTCCTCGACCCGCTCCTGGAAGTCAAAATAACACAAACTGGTCATTATTTTCCGTAAACAAATGATCAAAATGCCGGTTTAACGTCGACTCCCTACTACATTCCTTTTTTACTAGCACAATCATTTAGTTAAATTGACCGACTGGATTAAAGTGAAGTAAAAAAAATCTAAACAATCATAAAGTGTTATTTTTAATCATACCTTTCTCTTACTCTTGAGCCGAGCTGGTGCATGTTTGAGAGCGTCTGCTATTTTGTCATCTACCTCTTGGTAGGTAGCCTTGGGGTGTGCTTTCAGGGACGCTCCTATGTTGTGAAAAATAATTGTAAATGGTACATTCCATGTCATATCATTCCTTTTCCACCTATGCTGGCTGAGACAGAGATTGGGTATTGTCCCTCTCGTCCCCCGTAGGCAGTTTTGGCCATGAGACCTCTCTCCTTCACCTTTCCTTTGTCCTCTCTCTCCGATCTTAACAGGTGGTAGGATTTCACATTCATTTGTAACTGCCTTGTTACTGATTTACTTCATTTGAAATGTTAATAAAAACACATTTGACTTAGCATCACTTGACCAATAATACTATCTACTAAATAATAATAAATAAGGATCTAAACTTGTGCATTTACTTACTTGTGACAGCATCATAGACTGATAGCTCATTAAAGGCCCTCTTCCCCTTCCTGTCCTTCAAGGAGTAGCCTGTCCACAGCTCCTCTGTTCTAATTTTTCTCATCATTCGTCTGATTCCTGAGCCCAGGTCCAGGCCACAGCAGCGGGTCAGGTATCGGATCTGATAAAAAAATAAAAGAAACCCCACTCATTTGTGTGTTCCTCAGCTAAAACAGCTGGCCATACAGTTCTGATTGATAGTAATGAGAAATCATGTTTGTAGTGTATCATGTAATCATGGGCTAAAACTTGTGTAAACAGGCAGAGGGCTGATCGTTTCTTCTTAAGATAAGTTAAATACCTCGATCGTATGAACTCTGTACGGATCATCTCAAGTTCCACCATTATCCTCTATGGCCTCCATAACTTGGTTCAGAGCAGTCCTGAACTCTGTACGGATCATCTCCAGTTCCACCATTATCCTCTATGGCCTCCATAACTTGGTTCAGAGCAGTCCTGAACTCTGTACGGATCATCTCCAGTTTCACCATTATCCTCATCTCCACTGCTTGAAGATCTGCAAAATAATAAAAGACTCAACAGTTTTGCTGCAAGCAGCGTGACAATACAAGCCATGAGTACCAGGCAGGACATGTATCAAGGCCATGTGAAATACCGCGATCAAAATATCCACCCTTCATATATATTAGTAGTATTGATAACCATGTATCCGCTGACAGCCAAACAATTTGGAATTGATGTTGACAATACAAGAGAAGCAACATGTTGTAACATATAGGCTAGCATAATATACCTTTAATGTATCCAGCAGGCATCTCAGAAGCCACAGGCTCATCAAGCAGGGATGGCAGCTCTTGGTCTAAAATATAAGAAAAAATCATGCTGCTATTTAAACTTTCTACATTTACGATTTCGAGATCAATATCTTGATGTGTCACGGTTTCGGCCGAGGCTGCTCTTCCTCCTTGCTCGGGCAGGCTTCGGCGTTCGTCGTCCCCGGAGTACTAGCTGCCACCGTTGTATGTTATCGATGTTTGTTTGGTTTTGTCTTCCTTGTACACCTGTTTCCTTTTTGTGTTAATTATGTTCCCTATAAGTGTGTCGTTTTGTTTGTAGTGAGTTGTGTGTAATTGTTCCGCCTGTCCGTAGGTGCTGGATTTTTGCTCTACTGTGTTTTCGTGTACTGACGCACTTTTGCGTATTCTTGTGCCATTGGAGTGTTTTTGCGCACTGTTGCGTAATCGCTCGCCTCCTTGTTTTGTTGAGGCCCGTTTCTTTGTATTTGTCGTGTCTTCCAGTAAAGTCTGTTGGAAGTAGCTTCTGTGTCCTGCGCCTGACTCCTACACCACATCCACATCAGCCTGACAGAATTACACACCATTTAATGGAGTCAGCAGGAGCAGCAGCAGCACCCGAGTCGCTGGAGGATCGCGTCCGTGGTCAAGACGACAGGATCCTTCAACTCGGATCCGCCCTGCAGGACGTGATCAACACACTGCACTGATGGGAGGCCAGAGGAGTGCCCACACCTCCTCCTACCGTACCACCACCATCGGTCAGTCCTCCCATCCCAGCTCCGGAATCCGGTGGGATTCGGCTCTCGCTCCCGAGGGCGTATGATGGTGCCACAGCCGTGTGTCAGGGGTTCCTTCTGCAGGTGGAACTATACCTGGCCACCATACACCCGGCACCCTCGGGATACGAGAGCGTTTCCGCCCTCATCTCCTGTCTCTCCGGCAAGGCGTTGGAGTGGGCCAACGCCGAATGGAGGGGGATAGACGCCGCCACCATCACCTACGCGGAGTTCTCCCGCCGCTTCAGGGCAGTGTTCGACCATCCACCTGAGGGGAAAGCGGCGGGGGAGCGTCTATTCCACCTCCGACAGGGGAAGAGGAGCGCACAGGAGTTCGCCCTGGAATTCCGGACTCTAGCGGCGGATGCGGGGTGGAATGAGCGGGCCCTCATCGACCACTATCGATGTAGTCTACGGGAGGACGTTCGGCGACAGCTGGCCTGCAGGGATACCAACCTATCGTTCGACCAGTTGGTGGACATGTCCATCCGTCTCGACACCCTGCTGGCCACCCGCGGACGTCCCGAGTGGGGGCCGTCCATTCCATCCTCCAGCACCTCCGAGCCGAGCCCTATGGAGCTCGGGGGTGCTGGCGCTAGAGAGAGGAGGAGAGGGAGTCCGAGGGGGGCCGTCCCCTGCACCAACTGTGGCCGTGGAGGGCACACTGCGGCTAGGTAATGGGGAGGGTCTTCAGGAGGATGGGACAACAGGCCACGCACTGGGGAGTCCTTCCAGGTGAGTAGGCGCCCCACTTACCCAGAGCTCTCTGTTGTGCACTTATGTATACCTGTAAGATTTCCTCAGGTAGCACCTCATTCCCAGCATAAGGCGCTAGTAGATTCAGGCGCAGCTGGGAATTTTGTTGATCGGAATTTTTGTGTAAGGTTAGGGATTCCACTCCTTCCTGTTGATGCTCCCTTCCCTGTCCATGCACTAGATAGCCGCCCGTTGGGATCTGGGTTGATTAGGGAGGTCACAGCACCACTTCGGATGAATACGCAGGGGGGTCATGAGGAAACAATTCAGTTATATCTGATCGACTCTCCTGCGTATCCTGTGGTGCTGGGGCTTCCCTGGTTGATTTCCCATAATCCCTCCATTTCGTGGCAACAGAGGGCTCTCAAGGAGTGGTCTGCCCAGTGTGTAGGGCGATGTCTAGGTGTTTCCGTGGGGGCGACCTCGGTGGAGAGTCCGAACCAAGTGCCCGCAATGCACATTCCCCTTGAGTATGAGGATGTAGCACTTGTGTTTAGCAAGACGAGGGCGACGCGGTTGCCTCCTCATAGACAGGGGGATTGTGCGATAGACCTCCAGGCAGGAGCAGCGCTTCCGTGGAGCCATGTGTATCCTTTGTCTCAAGAGGAGAAGGCGGCTATGGAGACTTACATAGCTGAGTCTCTGAGACAGGGATACATCCGGCCCTCCACTTCCCCTGCGTCCTCGAGTTTCTTTTTTGTGAAGAAGAAGGATGGAGGTTTGCGCCCGTGTATCGATTACCGTAGTCTCAATCAGATCACTGAGAAATACAGTTATCCACTCCCTCTGATTGCGACTATGACGGAGTTATTGCACGGAGCGCGTTTCTTCACAAAACTGGATCTCAGGAGCGCCTACAACTTGGTGCGCATTAGGGAGGGAGATGAATGGAAGACAACATTTAGTACCACCTCGGGTCATTACGAGTATCTAGTAATGCCATACGGGTTAATGAATGCTCCTTCAGTCTTCCAATCCTTTGTGGACGAGATCTTCCGGGACATGCATGGGCAAGGTGTGGTCGTGTACATTGACGACATTCTAGTGTACTCGTCTACCCGAGCCGAGCATGTAGCCCTGATGCGCCAAGTGTTGGGGAGGCTGTTGGAGCACGACTTGTATGTTAAGGCAGAGAAATGTCTGTTTTTCCAGGAGTCTGTCTCCTTTTTGGGTTATCGGTTGTCCGCGTCAGGTGTGAGGATGGAGGTTGACCGTGTGTCAGCCGTGCGTAATTGGCAAACCCCAACCACGGTTAAAGAGGTGCAGCGGTTCTTGGGTTTTGCTAATTACTACCGGAGGTTTATCCGGGGTTTTGGACAGGTGGCAGCTCCCATAACGTCCCTGCTGAAGGGGGGTCTGGTGCGTTTGCAGTGGTCAGCTGAGGCGGACAGGTCATTTGGGAGACTGAAGGACCTGTTTACTTCGGCTCCGGTGCTGGCGCATCCGGACCCCTCTTTACCATTCCAGGTAGAGGTGGACGCGTCAGAGGCTGGTGTGGGGGCCGTACTGTCGCAACGGTCCGGCACGCCACCTAAACTCCGCCCCTGTGCTTTTTATTCCAAGAAGCTCAGCTCAGCGGAGCGAAATTATGACGTAGGGGACAGGGAGCTGTTAGCCGTGGTACAGGCCCTAAAGGTGTGGAGGCATTGGCTTGAGGGGGCTCAACACCCTTTTCTCATTTTGACTGACCACCGTAACCTGGAGTACATCCGGGCAGCTAGGAGATTGAACCCTCGTCAGGCTCGGTGGAACATGTTTCTAACCCGGTTCACGTACATCCCTGGGTCCCAGAACGGTAAGGCAGACGCCCTGTCCCGGCGGTATGACACAGAGGAGCGGTCCATTGAGCCCACTCCCATACTGCCGGAGTCTTGTCTGGTGGCACCGGTAGTATGGGAGGTCGATGCGGAGATCGAGCGGGCGTTGCGTACCGACCCTAGTCCCCCAGAGTGTCCTGTGGGTCGGGCGTACGTTCCGCTCGAGGTTCGGGATCGGCTGATTTATTGGGCTCATACGTCCCCCTCCTCTGGACATCCAGGTATTGGCCTGACGGTGCACTGCCTTAGCGCTAAGTACTGGTGGTCAACGTTAGCCAGGGATGTGAGGGTTTATGTCTCCTCCTGCTCGGTGTGCGCCCAGTGTAAGGCGCCTAGACACCTGCCCAGGGGGAAGTTACAACCCCTGCCCGTTCCACAATGACCCTGGTCTCACCTCTCGGTGGATTTCGTTACAGACCTTCCCCCCCTCTCAGGGAAATACCACTATACTGGTCGTTGTGGATCGGTTCTCTAAGGCCTGTCGTCTCCTTCCAATGCCGGGTCTCCCTACTGCCCTACAGACCGCTGAGGCACTGTTCACCCACGTCTTTCGGCACTACGGGGTGCCCGAGGATATAGTGTCTGATCGAGGTCCCCAGTTCACCTCCAGAGTCTGGAGGGCGTTCATGGAACGCTTGGGGGTCTCGGTGAGCCTTACCTCGGGTTACCACCCAGAGAGCAATGGGCAGGTGGAGAGAGTGAACCAGGATGTGGGTAGGTTTCTGAGATCTTATTGCCAGGGCCGGCCGGAGGAGTGGGCGAGGTATATCCCCTGGGCAGAGATGGCACCGAACTCTCTCCGCCACTCCTCCACCAACCTAACCCCTTTCCAATGTGTGTTAGGGTATCAGCCGGTTCTGGCACCTTGGCATCAGAGCCAGATCGAGGCTCCTGCGTGGATGAGTGGGTGCGGCGCTCGGAGGAGACGTGGAACGCTGCACACGTCCATCTGCAGCGGGCCATCCGTCGACAAAAGGCGAGCGCCGATCTCCACCGCAGTGAGGGTCCGGTGTACGCACCTGGAGATCGAGTCTGGCTCTCGACTCGAAACCTGCCCCTCCGCCTGCCCTGCCGGAAGCTGGGTCGGCGGTTTGTGGGGCCATTTAAAGTCCTGAGGAGATTGAACGAGGTGTGTTACAGGTTACAACTGCCTATTGATTATCACATTAACCCCTCGTTCCATGTGTCTCTTCTCAGGCCGGTGGTAGCTGGTCCACTCCAGGACTGTGAGATAAGAGAGACTCCTCCGCCCCCATTGGACATCGAGGGGGCTCCGGCGTACACAGTTCAGTCTATCTTGGATTCGAGACGCCGGATGGGGGGTCTCCAATATCTCGTGGAGTGGGAGGGGTACGGCTCGGAGGAACGGTGCTGGGTGCCGAGGAGGGATATCTTAGACCCATATCTCCTGACTGAGTTCCACCGTGGTCATCCCACGCGCCCTGCTCCGCGTCCTCCTGGTCGTCCCCGAGGCCGGGGTCGGCGCACGGCTGGAGCCGCGTGTCAAGGGGGGGGGGTACTGTCACGGTTTCGGCCGAGGCTGCTCTTCCTCCTTGCTCGGGCAGGCTTCGGCGTTCGTCGTCCCCGGAGTACTAGCTGCCACCGTTGTATGTTATCGATGTTTGTTTGGTTTTGTCTTCCTTGTACACCTGTTTCCTTTTTGTGTTAATTATGTTCCCTATAAGTTTGTTGTTTTGTTTGTAGTGAGTTGTGTGTAATTGTTCCGCCTGTCCGTAGGTGCTGGATTTTTGCTCTACTGTGTTTTCGTGTACTGACGCACTTTTGCGTATTCTTGTGCCTCCTTGTTTTGTTGAGGCCCGTTTCTTTGTATTTGTCGTGTCTTCCAGTAAAGTCTGTTGGAAGTAGCTTCTGTGTCCTGCGCCTGACTCCTACACATCAGCCTGACATGATGGCTAAAGAAACCTGATTCTGATGCTCTGTCTTGGCCAGCTTCTTCCTGGCTGCCACTTGGACTTACTGAGAAAACAGAAGGAAAAACATGAAGACATACTTTGCTTTTGAAACTGGCACAGAACCAAACGTGAAGGGATGTCAGTCAGGAGCTCAGTGGGAAGGTTAATGAATCCCAACAAAAATAAATGCTAAGCATAATTTTTTTTTTTATATTATGCTTTTAGTTTGATGGCAAATCCATACAGATATTTACAAACATGGCATCACACTTGTGTTTTACCCCAGAAGAATAGGGTGATTTCACTACTGTTGTACATA